>NC_090753.1:61475752-61523252 GCF_036898095.1 Palaemon carinicauda
TGACATTGAAATGTATGAAAATCACGAGTGGTAGCGACACAATTTTATATATATATATATATATATATATGTATATATATATAAATATATATATATATATATATATATAAATATATATATATATATATATGTATATATATATAAATATATATATATATATATATATATATATCATCAGCGTGTATGTGTGCGTGTGCCTGTGTGTGTGTGAAATTTCAATAAACAGTAACTACTCAATCGTGAATTGTTATTAGATAGATGTAAAAATTTAATATTCCTAGAGATAATTTTGTCAAAAGTACTCTTGAGAATGGTTTTTTTTCTAGTTTAAAAAATAGACAAATCTTATCATAATAATTATATAGGATTTTTCTACAGTGCATACAGAGAGAGAGAGAGAGAGAGAGAGAGAGAGAGAGAGAGAGAGAGAGAGAGAGAAACCTATTCATACAATGGCAAACACGACTACATGGGTAACATCATATCAAACATCACCATAATCAAACTCGTCGAACACGTTTGGAACTTGTCCGTATATATGATTGAATGTGGACTCATGACACGTATCGCTTCATATGTAGAAATGATGGGGAATTATTTCTGCAGATTCCAGCTGTGTCTCTTAATATCAGTGTGGAATCTGTTTGGGAATTATACAAGGGGGAAGCTGTGAATGTAGGATCTCTCTCTCTCTCTCTCTCTCTCTCTCTCTCTCTCTCTCTTTGGGCTCCAAGTATTCAGAAGGATATACATAGACTGGAAGCAGTATTAGCTTGGGCCACCTAACTGGTTCCAATACTAAGGCAATTTGGATATTGACGGGGAATTGAATGTTTGAACTTATTTGATCTATAATATCGACGAGTAAGGAGACAGTTAATAGACACCTTCATAATTCTTAAAGGAATAACAAATGTTAATTACAACAATTTCTTCACGGTTAGCACAAATAAGTCCAGAGGTAACGAATACAAAAAGGAATTGAAAATATACACCACCACTCAATGTGGTAATTTCTTTACAAAATAGCAAATACATGGAACAGACTTCCAGCGGATGTAGTGAACAGTTAACACGGTAAACGAATTCAAGAATAAGTTTGGCAAGATCATAGAAACTCTAAACGTTTAATGTAATTCGTTCTACCCGAGAGTAAATGAAGCTTCCACAGATGGACTGAAAGGTCTTTGAGACATTCAAAATGCTCTCTCTCTCTCTCTCTCTCTCTCTCTCTCTCTCTCTCTCTTGCAAATTAATAAACAGTGGTAATGAAATTAGAATTCTCTAAATGTTCTCTATTTACAAGTATGAGTGACGGTATACATCAGATCCTCCCCAAATCCTCATTTGGTCTCTGCATTATCAAATCCGCGTTCATTAAGGCCAGTGAAATGGACGAGACACCTAATTTCTTTGGCAAGCAATTTCATTTGTTCGAAAACCTTGAGTGTTGAACTTGGGATTTAAGTTTCAAGGATTAATTTCCTTAATTTTGTTTTCATTAAGTTTCCTGTTAATTTTCAGCTGAAACTGACTTGAGGAGCAAATTAGACGTTCTAAAGTGTAATCTTATTTATTATTCCTTTAAAGGTTTTAAAGGCCGCTCATGAATGGCAGAGCCAAGGAATAGTGACATTGCCCTAAAGATTGACCATATATACATATGACCAGTGCCCAAGCCCCCTCTCCACCCAAGCAAGGACCAAGGAGCGTCAGCCACTGACCATTTATACATACTACCAGCGCCTAAGCCCCCTCTCCATCCAAGCTAGGACCAAGGAGGGCCAGGCAATGGCTTCTGATGACTCAGCAGATACACATATAGGCTCCCCTATATCCCCAACCCTGTGCACCCTGTGCTCACAAGGATGGTAAGGTTGCAGCGACCAATGAAACTAACGAGTTTGAGCGGGACTCGAACCCCAGTCCGGCGTTCACCAGTCAGGGACGTTACCGCATCGGCCACCACAACCTAGTACAGAGCAATAAATACGATATTAATTACGTATGAATGTCTGAAAAAAAAACCTGAAAAGCCTCAGTCAAATTCTATTAAGATATAAAAGAAAAAATTCAGGCTATTGATATCTCAAGGTAAATGAGTTTGATTAGGGGAAAAAACAGGTAATAGATATTCCAGGGTGAATTAGCATAATGCAAATCGTAATATATAGCAACAGGTCCTCCATAAAGTGTGTTCAAGGGTTGCGGAGATAGCAAACTCGAGAATTAACTGACTAGATAAGTTGTTCGCACTTTCAAAAGCCGAAACTTTCAGTAACTCTATGTCTAGTCAATACAGATATCTGTATTGACTCTCGAGACTATCAACTTTTGATTTAAATCTCAATGTTTTTTTTTTCTTTTTTTTTCTAAAATTCGATTGTCTGTAAATCTTCCTTTAAATAGAAAAATAAATCAATAAAAGAGCGTATTCTTCATGACAATTAAAATAGATGGTGATCATATTTAAGGACTTTATTTGTTCAATAACCTTTGTTAACTGTAAATATTATTGGCATGATTTAGATTAAACCCTTAGAGATAATCTGTACTTTCGTATTCATTGAACATCATGATACGTTTTAATTATTATAATATATAATTTGTTATTATAATTATTATAATAAGGAATTTTGGAATTTCCTCGTTGTTTCCAAAATACTTCTAAGAGTCACTTTCAGCCTTGTCCTCTTTCTTTTCCCCCATCCCATCTTCTTCTTCTTCTTCTTCTTCTTCTTCTTCTTCTTCTTCTTCTTCTTCTTCTTCTTCTTCTTCTTCTTCTTCTTCTTCTTGTACAGAAAGGTCCCAAGTTTATAGCACCACCTGCTAAAGTAAAGCAGATGAAATTAAAAGTATATGTGAGCAAAACCAAATAATGATGATGATAATAATGTTGATAACAGTACTTAAGGGATGAGTTCAAAGACTCGATGGATATGTTATCATAATGAGCAATTGCATTCCCGCCTCTGTTCATCTTGTTATAGTTGCAAGGGTGAAGAGTGGGTCTTGTTGATCCTTGCTTTGTGTATGTAGCTGTAGCTAGTACCAGTGCTGTAAAATGTAAATGCGTTGGTACTATGGCTACCTCTATTATGAAAATATTACATCCTTTTTAAACAAAAAATTTCCGCCATAACTTTTGAAATTTTACACCTGGTCTGTACCAACGAACTACAAAATACTCTGAAATTATTGTCCTTACTCTAATTAGTTTCGAAGATGGGAGGAAGGGGAAACAGAATGTTGCTATTATCTAATTTAGGCCTATGTTATTATTAATATTATTATTATTATTATTATTATTATTATTATTATTAGTTGCTAAGCTAAAACCCCAATTGTAAAAGCCGGATGCTATAAGCCCAAGGGCTCCAACAGGGAAAATAGCTCAGTGAGGAAAGGAAATGAGGAAATATACTACAAGAGAAGTTTAAGAATGATGACATTAGAATAAATCTATTATATATAAACTATAAAAACTTCAAAATAAAAAAGGAAGAGAAATAAGATAGAATAGTGTGCCCGAATATACCCTCAAGCAAGAGAACTCTACCCCAAGACAGTGGAAGACCATGGTACAGAGGCTATGGCACTACCCATGACTAGCGTTGAAAACCAATCTTGTAGGCATAAAAGGTTGGTATGTTTTAATCTCCAAGGAGGATGAACCTGCTTCCTCGGTAGGACTATTTTCTATTTTCTAAATTGTTCAGAACAAAGTTTTAAATACTATATAGTAATGAGAAATGGAAAATATTGATTTAAAAGCTCAAGATAGAGACGACCGGTGAAATCTAATCGAGACCCTTTGCGTCAATAGCCGTAGGAGGAGATGATGATGATGATGATGATGAATGACTAACATAACTACATAAGGTTTTGGCGTGAAACTCATAAACATAATTATTCAACTTTGTGTTTTATGCCTTCTGGAAAGGTATGTTGTTATATGTTTCTTTCCAAAGGTCTTCATTATATTGCGTTTATAGAATGCTTTTAACATAAGAAGAAACCACAATAATAATATATTATAAAATCTTTGAGGATTTGAACCACCATCCAATGAAATACTCGTTAAATGGTAACAATTCATCCACAGAGACATGAAAGAAGAAATAATTTTTATTAATGAGGACAATAATAAAAGAAACATTCATAAATATTATTATTATTATTATTATTATTATTACCTCTGCCAACGAAGATGGAAGGAAGTTATGTTTTCGTCCCTGTTTGTGTGTGTGTTTATTTATCAACAACTTCCTGGTCACAATTTTAATCGTAGAGTAATGAAACTTGTAGTGATTACCTGTTATGTAAAAAGCTGGAAATGATTAAATTGTGGAAGGTCAAGGTCAAAGGTCAAGGTCACTGTCATGCAAAATGTCCAATTCACGTAATCAGCCGTAAGTTTGGACAGAGACATCAAACTTTGTTCATATTTGAGTGTATGAAAATCCGCGCCAATTAATACATGTTAAGGTCGAAGGTCAAGGTCGAGTTCAGAGTTGAGATCAAGCAAAAGGTCTAATTCCGGTCATCAACCATACGTCCACAATTTTAAAGTAATGAAACTTGCAGGGATTTTAAACTGTGATGTGAAGAGCTGGAAATTATTAATTTATTCTGGTAAAGGCACGCTGATTTCGAGAAATAAGCTGCTGTGGCGGAGGTTTGTACTTTCAGAGTGCTTTTCTAGTTGTTATTATTAATTGGAAGACAGAGACGAGGTCTTCAAAACTTCTCTTTGATGACCCGTGTCCATTAAACCTGCGTTTCATTTCTTTGCCCTTTGCAGGTTTCCTAAAAGACTCTTATCTAATTTGCATTAGGTTATTTCTTCAAAGGCTCGTAAGGGATTGTAGCAATTCAGAAAAAAAACTGAGTTTTTGGAATGAGGAAAAAACAGAATATGGAAATTACTCTTTTAAAAGGCAAACGAGTACGTACTCGTTCTTTTCCTTTTCTTCTTCTTCTTCTTCTTCTTCTTCTTCTTCATCTTTTTTTTTTTTTTTTTTTTTTTTTTTTTACAAACTCAAATGCATATGAAAACATCGAAGGCATTGTAATGGTTAAAGATGTTGGGTTCCAGTTCCAGTTTCATGAGAAAAGATGCTCATCAGAACGTCAGCCGAGCAAGCCCAGCCCCCCAACTGTGGTGCCCAACCACAGCAGTGTCCTCCTCTGTAAGCAGCTTAAACTCATGGTCCTGGACTGGGATCGATCTGCCGCCATGTGAATGCTAGGCAAACACGTTACCTCTGTACTAGTCAATAGGCTAGTATAGTGGTAACGTGGTTCTCTGTCCAGACAGAACCCTGAGCAGAGAACCACAATTATTTTAGCCGCCTCACGGCCCAATACGAGAGATTCGTTTAACACACATACCCCACACTTTCTTGGATTATTACCTCCGCCAACGAAATAGGAAGGTGGTTATTTTTACCCTCTGTTTGTGTGCGTGGCTTATGCAAATGCCTGCCAAGGTATGATCGTCGATTCATTCTGTTTGCATTCCGAACATTGAAAACAAACAGAGATGTAATGATAATATCACATCAATATGTCTGCTCTCTTTAACACCATATTTGCTTATATCAAGAACGTTTGTTGAAAGAAAATTAACTTTGTTTCTCTTTTCTTTTCAGGTACGAGTTGGAATTGTATACACGATGATTTCACTATTAGGGAGAATCGTCTTACTGCAAAATTATTATTCTTTTGATAATACAGTAAGTAATTCATAATATTACACTATTTACAATTTGCATTAAAAACGGTAAATGCCTGGCAACATTTATTCCAGGATTTTTACCGTTTTAAAAACTGATATGTTAACGTAAAGGAGTGATATTACGGTCACCAACCCGTAGAAGATAATAACAAATTAGGGTAAAATTACGGTCGCTTGTGTTTTACTGAAATACGGCTGAGAACAGTATGTAAAGATGATATTCATTGCATAATATTGATATATGTAGTTAAATGTGTTTTGTCGGTTATTTTACTTGTAATTTGAGTACATCTGTAATCACTGTTAAAAAATCCCCTAATTTTAATCGGAAATTCTCCGTAAAGTATACTGTTCTCAGCCGTATTTCAGTAAAATACAGAACATAATTTTACCTTACTTTGTTATTATCTTTTACAGGTTGGTGACAGTAATATCACTCCTTTACGTCAATATTTCCGTTTTTAAAACAGTAAATGCCTGGCAACAATTAATCCAGGATTTTTACCGTTTTTTACGGAAAATTTTTAATTGTAAATGTTCAGGTATTCCAAAAGCATTTACTATCTTACTGAAAGAAGTCAAGTTTTTAATGTTTGTAACAGAACGGGAGTAATATATGAAAGGTATCATGTTGTGCTTTGGGTTTAAGGGTTGTGGTGGCCAATGTGGTAACGCCCCTGACTGGTGAACGCCAGACTGGGGTTCGAGTTCCGCTTGTTAGTTCCTTTTGGTTGCTGTAACCTCACCATCTTTTTGAGCTAAGGATAGGGGGTCTAAGGGAACCTTTAGATCTACCTGTTACATGCTGAGTCATCAACAGCCATTGCCAGGCCCTCCTTGGTCCTAGCTTTGGTGGAGAGGGACTTGGGCGCAGATCATGTATATATATGGTCAGTCTCAAGGACATTGTCCTGCTTGATAGGGCAATGTCACTGCCCCTTGCCTATGCCATTTATGAACGGCCTTTAAACCTTTAAATCGGTCACATAAAAGAAACAAACGGAAAAGCTGTTCAGCAAAAGTCTTTCAGTCCCAGATTCACTGTCTCAAAGATTGTCATCTTTAATAGACTTTTTTTTTTCTTTTGCTCCCAGAAGGTGTGACTGACCTTGTGAACTTAAATAGCATAACTACTAGTACCTCGATTAGTCCTTGACTGGTGTACGTGACCCGTCAATAGTGACAGCTAAATATTATGTTAGATATGCATACATAGCCCCTCTCTCTCACTAGGGTATGATTATTTCCTCTCTCCCTTCCTTACCGAAGGGATGGGGGCCGTGACCGGAAAGATATATATATATATATATATATATATATATATATATATATATATATATATATATATATATATATATATATATATATATACAGTATATATATATATATATATATATATATTGCCAGACACTCGCTCTTTATTAAATAGAGGAGATTACATATCTCACGAAAAGAATGAATAATGAATGATAAACTTATTGACTCTCTCAGTGAAAGATGTTCAATAACTAACTACGCAGCACCGTCGATAACGGACCCAAATATTCTGTCAATAAATTAAACGTTAACCAAAATGGACTCGATGAAGCCAACAGCGGAAAATGGATTGGACCAATAATACCGACACAAATGCCACGCTTTCTCCTGTCAGGTGGTTTTGACGCTGATTAAAAACCAATGCGTTGTTCTAGGGGGGGGGGGGGGTTAATTTAAAAGATTCTTTAGCAATTTAATTGGCTTTTCTCAAATGTGTGGTTCCTAGGGATTTGTTTTAACGAACTAAAATTAGTTTTGAGTTTTGATTCTTCATCTCTTATTTCCGGTTAGATATTCGTGGAAATTCATCTGCTGAGTTTAGCGTTTTCATGAAGATTGTGTTTATCTCATATCTTAATCTTTTTTAAATTCATGCATAATAATTATTACTATTCCTACTTGCTAAGCTACAACCCTAGTTGGAAAAGCAGGATGCTATAAGCCCAGTGGTCCAACAGGGAAAATAGCTTAGTAAGGAAAGGAAATAAGAAAAAGCTACAGAAGTTTAAGATCAATAAAACTATTAAAATACACCTTTCATATATAAACTATAAAAACTTCAAAATAACAAGAGGAAGAGAAAGAAGATAAATAGTGTGCCCGAGTGTACCCTCAAGCAAGAGATCTCTAACACAAGACAGTGGAAGACCATGGTACAGAGGCTATGGCACTACCCAAGATTAGAGAACAATGATTTGATTTTGGAGTGTCCTTCTCGTAGAAGTGGCTATAAAGGATATGGCTATAAAGGATATAACGAAGACAATTAAGATTTAGGAAAAAGGAGACACTATAGTCATTTTCTTTTAATGAGGTGCATTTGCACTGACTTGCAAGGTGCTCTTTTAGCTTAGAAAAGTTTCCTACTGGCTGATTGGTTAGAATTATTTTGTCTTACCAATCAGTGATTAGGAATTTTTTCGAGCTAAAAGGGCACCCCTGCAAATCAGTGCAAATGTGCCTCATTAAAAGAAATCGAGTATAGTGTCTCCTATTTCCAACTCTTGTCTTCGTTATATCCTTTATATCCACTTTCTCGAAAATACGACCATTAAACTAACTCTATCAAGTCTCATATTACTCTGTTATGTCTGTTTTCATCTTCCACATTCATTAAATTTAAAGTGTTCTCTTGCTTGGGGGTACACAAGGGTACGCTATTTCTATCTTGTTTCTCTTCCTCTTGTTTTTATAGTTTATAAATGATAGATCTAATTTAATGTTGTTAATTATCTTTAAATATTTTATTTTGATTGTTATTACTTCTCTAGTAGTTTATTTATTTCCTTATTTCTTTTCCTCACTGGGTTATTTTTCCTGTTGGTGCCCTTTGGCTTATAGCATCTTGCTTTTCCAACTAGGGTTGTAGCTTAGCTGGTAATAATAGTAATAATAATATTGTGGCTATCAACAATATACATATGGAGGAAAAGTATTATTGATATTTTTTCTCTGTTTCGTCGAGTCAAATTCTTCACTTTTGGAAAAGAGACGAGACTATTTCTTCAATCCTATTGTGGCCCGTAAAAGTCTCCGGAGGGCAGGGTCCTTCAGTAGGATATGTTTCAGAGAGAGTGAGAGAGAGAAATTCGTTAATTTTTCTTTGTGTCCGTCTTGGTTTTCATTGTTAAATTAATTATGTATGGTCTGTCTTTTTCTGGTTCAGTTTGGTTTTGTATAAATTGTTTATATGAAGTTGCCCTGTTGAATGTATTTTTTGTGTGTGAACTGCATTGTTAATGGGAGAAAAATTAAGTATATAATGGGAGAGCTTTTGATAGGCTCATGATCACTGAATGTTGAACATGATTTTAAGTAGGCCTACTGACTATAAATATAAACCACTTGATTTTATAAGAAAGAAATTACACATTGGTAATATTCAAAGGGACCATAGGGGAATAGGTAAAGAAATCTACTATCTTTTTTTTCACAAGGTTTAAAGGCTACTCACGAATGGCAGAAGCAAGGGACAGTGACATTGCCCTATTAAGCAAGACAATGCCCTAGAGACACCATGTTACATATGATCAACACCCAAAACCCCTCTCCAACCCAGCTAGGACCAAGGAGGGCCAGGCAATGGCAGCTGATGACTCAGCAGATAGATCTATAAGTTCCCCAAATCGCCTATCCTTAGCTCACAAGAGTGGCGAGGTTGCTGCAACCAAAGAAACTAGCGAGTTTGAGCAGGACTCCAACCCCAGTCTGGCAATCACCAGACAAAGACGCCACCACCAACTAAACTAAAATCTAAAGAAAACATAAAATGAAGGTTACGAGTAAGGGAAGGGACAAGGAAATAAAATTAAAGACGAAAGAACAAGAAAAAGGAAAGAAGAGAACATTTTAGTAAATCCAGAATTAAAATTAGAGAGAGAAAACCTTAGAAAAAATGCTCATAAAAGTTCCCATTCAGAAAAAGACTTTTTGCCTCCATCATTCGACAAGAAAAGAAAATGCCAAAGATCTGTTTCTATCTGAAAAAACACGAGCAACTATTGGGAAAAGTTATCTCCTTTTTATATATATTTTCTGTCAAATCTAAAACCTTTTTCTTTACTTCTTATGTATGTTTGTGTGCATTGAAATGCTTTACAGTTGAGCAAGTTTACATAAGTACTTTTATCATTGATATTGCCATTGATCATCAGTCATTGCAAAATGTTTCAATTTTAAGGATATTCACTTGTCACAATATTACAGTTTCCTCTCTCTCTCTCTCTCTCTCTCTCTCTCTCTCTCTTCTCTCTCTCTCTCTCTCTCTCTCTCTCTCTCTCTCTCTCTCTCTCTCTCTCTCTCTCTCTCTCTGAGTTAATTTTTTGAATAATTGTTGCATTTATAAAGGCAGGAATAATAGAGTATTCTATCAATCCTGTATAAAGGGGACTCTATGCAAGGTAGTCTTGTCCATGAAGAGGGAAATCACTCGCAAATAAATTATAGTTGAGGCACTGGACTATATAATATAAATCAACTTTATTGTTATTACAGTTATGTGTTATTTTCATCACGTTTTATTCGTTTATAACAATGATTAAGATGTTTTAACCAATATAAGTGCTCAGCATTTAATGTAAGAAATAGTGAAGGAACTAGTGCTACTTGGCATGTACAGACGATTGCGCATGCGCAGAGCGGCAGAGGGCGTTTCGCTTTGCTGTTATTTTAATTTAAATTACATCTACGTGATGCGAATATAATAATTTTGTGCGTGTGATTCATATTGATTCTGTGTAAGATTTATTCGAATGCAATTGGAATAGTCCTGTAACAAGATCATCGTGTGTTGGTAGAGAATAGTTCTAAGGTAAGTGACTCGTAAATTGTGCACTAATCAATCATTGGGATTGGATTATTGAATATAGACTAAAGTGTAACCTTATCTTTGCTTTAATAACCCAAATATTTATATGTAGAATCATACATACTAATATTGATTTCAGTTACCTTATTTTATCACCAGCCAAACCACACTACAAATTTCTAGGCCTATAGGCTGATACAGTACTCGAATGTGGTTAAAATTCACTTGTGCACCGAACGTACAATCTTCATTTATCATTGATGCCACGTGGGTAAAGTTGTTTTGTATTACAGGGTGTGATTTTGAACAGAAAATATGTTTTCCTATAGTAAATAACGTGATTTAACCGAATTTGACCTTCATTTCAACCGCAAACAAACAGATCAACCAATTCGACTAACTTTAAGTTACCGAATTGGTTGCTGTTACTACGGATGAAATGAAGGTGAAAACTGGTTAAATCACGTTATTTCCTACGGGAAAACATATTTTCTGTTAAAATTATTAAATATAATGGCCTTTATTATATATATTTTGTTAAAATACTTAAATATAATGACTTGTTCAAATTCGGTGTCAATTAACTCAGGTATTTACTGCGAATGGTAACATTAACATTAATGGTAGACAACGTTACGGTGATACACAGCGTTACTAACGTGAGCAATGCTACGGTATTATTATCGTGTGTATTTTAAAGAATTTTTCCATATACCCTTTACAGTGAACCCTCGCTACTTCGCGGATTCACCACTTTGCGGATTTTTTTCATAACCCATATATATATATATATATATAATATATATATATATATATATATATATATATATATATATATATATATATATATATACATATCCCGGATTTTCCGGAAATTTCAAAAATACCGCGATATCTGAAGACCCCAAATACGATATTTCGTTACCTGTAATTCCATTAATACTGTAATTAGTAATATCTGCTCTTACTGATTGTTCATTGCATTACATATGGCATATAATTAAGCACAGCAAGAAATAAAACACGAAAAGAGAATGTGATCATACGATAATTCAGTACTGTATACAGTACGTAGTAAAATTAAATCGAACATGAAACGCAAATCAGATGCAGTCATACCATATTAGAATGGTGTAAGGCTGCTGATGGCTACTACTGTACTACAAATGTAATGGATGTGCTTCTTTTCCATGAATCTTTTGTATGTATACGTACGTAGTACTGCATCCAATAATATTCTTTGTTGCAAAAATCACATCTAGAATAAGCGTACGAGAGAGAGAGAGATTGAGAGAGAGAGAGAGAGAGAGAGAGAGAGAGAGAGAGAGAGAGAGAGAGAGAGAGAGACATCCTACAACAAAAGCGTAAAATAGCGTACGTAAAGCTGTATTATTATTTTTGTTATTATTATTATTATTGTTGTTGTTGTTATTAAAATTATTATTGTTATTATTATTATCATTATTATTATTATTATTATTATCATTATTTATTATTATTATTATTATTACTGTACAGTATACGCAGGGTATCTTGTACTTTGAATTGGTAACCTACGTAGCATATAAGACGGGTTGTGATTGGTTCAAGCGCTGATAGATGACGAATCAGAACTCAAGTTTTGTTATCTAGCCTGTGATTGGTATTTTGCCTGCATCTCCAACTTCCAGTCTCTTTTCGCGGCCACTTTCTCTTACGCCGTATCGCTGTGTAGACGTTGTTAAGTTTGTGATCTTTAATCTGTGCTGTGCGCGACTGTTTTAAGTTGAACTTTTTGTTGAACTTTCTGTTAAATCCTACTGTACAATGGCTCCCAAGCGTTCTGCTTCTACTAAGGCTGGTAGTGAGCCTAAACGCCACCGAAGGATGATGACGATTGCTGAGAAGGTGACGCTTCCCGATATGTTAAAAGACGGTAGAAGTTTTGCGTCTGCAGCCCGCCATTTTGGAATTAATGAATCCACCGTTCGCTATATCAAGAAGGACGAGGCGAACATTAGAAAGACGGCTGCAATCACCTTTAGCAGATCAGCGAAGCGAGTCGTTACCACGCGTAATAAAACGATCGTACGCATGGAAGGTGCTTTAGCTGTGTGGATTGCCAACTGCCGGAAGAAGAACATAGCCTTGGATACGAACGCCATCCGAACAAAGGCTTTGAGCTTGTATGAGAACTTTGCGGCAAAGGAACCTCAAGACGACGTTGGCAACCATGCTGAAGAAGATGATGATGCAGATGAACCTCAACCAGGGACATCCACTGATTCCCAGCCTCAAAAACAACGTTTTTCCGCCAGCAAAGGATGGTTCGCGAAGTTTCAGAAACGCTTCGGCCTGAAAAGCGTTTCCCTGCATGGTGAGGCTGCTTCCGCTGACACTGCCGCTGCTGAAACTTACGTGAACCAGACGTTCAAGAATATTATCACCGAAGGGGGATACAAGCCGGGACAAGTCTTTAATGTGGATGAGACCGGCTTGTTTTGGAAGAGAATGCCGTCGCGAACTTTCCTGTTCAAAGAAGAAGCCAAAGCCTCTGGCTTTAAAGCATTCAAGGATCGCCTTACCCTCGTGATGTGTGGCAATGCTGCTGGATTTTTGCTAAAGCCGGGGCTTATTTATAAGTCGAAAAATCCTCGCGCTTTGAAAAATAAAAACAAGAATCTCCTTCCCGTGTACTGGATGCATAATCCAAAAGCATGGATTACGAAGATGCTGACCTCCAACTGGTTCCACCAGTGTTTCATCACGCAAGTCAGTGAATATCTCTTAGAGAAGGGCTTGCCATTCAAGAGCCTTCTCCTTATGGATAACGCTGGTGGACACGCAACTGACCTGTCGCGTGAGGGCGTTCAGGTTGAGTTCCTGCCACCCAACACCACGTCATTAATTCAACCGATGGACCAGGGAGTTATCAGGGCGTTCAAGGCCCTCTACACGAAGAATACCTTGGCGGACCTCGTTGCGTGTGTGGATGCTGCCCAAGATGATGAGGATGAAGATTTTAACTTGAAGGCGTACTGGCGGCAGTACACCATAGCCACGTGCCTGAAGAATATTCAGAAGGCACTGCAAGAGATGAAACCTGCAACCGTGAATGCGAGCTGGAAGAAGTTGTGGCCCTAGATTGTTTACGACGACGAGGGATTTACTCCGTCTGAAATCCAACACTCTGCAATACGCAAATCTGTGCAGTCTGCTGCGATAATTGGAGGTGACGGGTTTGGCGACATGACGACTGAAGACGTCGACGAGTTGTTGGACTGCCATTCCCAGCCGCTAACTGACGCAGACCTAGAAGACCTGACGAAATCGGCAAGTGAAGAAGAGAGTGAAACGCAGGAAGAGACCCAAGAAAATGTCAAAGAAACGGGCTTAACATTAGAACAGCTTGCCAAGTTCTGCAACCATATGAAGGAGGCAAAAGAAATGTTGCAAGAGTGGGACGAGGATATGGTTCGGTCTATGCAATTCTCCAAGGTCTATGACATCATGACTCCCTACAGGATGCTCTTAGAGCGAAAAAAGAAGCAGCGGCAGCAACTTCCAATCACAATGTTCTTCCAGCCTCGCAAAAAAGAGCCAGTTCCTCCTGCTAGTACGCCTTCGGAAGAAATTGAAGAAGTTGAAGAGGTGTCCCAGGAAAAGACACCTCCGTCTGAAGAGACGTAAAATACTATCATTGGCTGCACAGTAGAAGACATCATCAGCTTCATCATCATCATTTCTACTGTGCAGCAAATTCATCAACATCATCATTCAAGTTTTTCTTGAACTTCTTTTGTGGTGAGTACAGTAACAATCTTTATTTTTTACTCCAATATTCTAACATTTTAATATTTGTGCCTGTTTTATAGTTTAGTACACTATGCATTAAGTTAAAGGGAAGGTTTTAAAAGTCTAAAGAGTATACATGTTGTAACCTATCATATTTTTTTGTATAAAATTTACATTTACGTACGTAAAACAATCTCTCTCTCTCTCTCTCTCTCTCTCTCTCTCTCTCTCTCTCTCTCTCTCTCTCTCTCTCTCTCTCTCTCTCTCGTAAATTGTTTTCCTGCTTTGCTACGTACAGTATGTACTGTATGATTTTGTATAGATACGGTAAATAATATTTGTAATAACATATTTTGTAAATGCTTTTACTGTAAATATCATTATTTATCACTTTCATCATGCGCATTAAATGCCTTCTTTGTTCTGAGCATGGTTGTTTACTGAGCGTACTTTATGACGCCGTCGTTTCAGGCGGCGTCATAAAGAAAAACATTTTATTTGGAAGTCCTAAGAAAAATTAAGTAAAACATTGGTAATAACAAAATCAACATACTGTATAATCAATATAATCGATGCAAAAACTAACCTATACATATATGTGTACACTAAATGAGTTTGTTTCTTCATTATGATCAGAGATAAACGTAAACAAAACATTGGTTGCCCTTTTTTATCGTGCTTTTTAGCGTGTTTAGGAAACGCATGATATAAAATCGCCTTTAATATTTGTGCCTGTTTTAGTTTAGGGTACTGTAGTAAATGCATTAAGTGTTCTGTACATTAAAGGGAAGTTTGTTAACAGTACTACGTACAAGGGAAGGTTTTAAAAGTCTGAATATACATGTTAAATAAATAGGTAAATATGGTGTCACTACTTCGCGGATTTTCACCTATCGCGGCCGGGTCTGGAACCTATCTACCGCGATAAACGAGGGTTCACTGTACTCAATATATAAAAAAGTACCGAAAGGGTACAGAACCTAACAAACCCACCTAACCTAACCTAGAAGTTCCCAGGTCACAAACCCAATATAATGCCCTTTGTTATATCACATCACTCACGTTACGGAAACGTTAGTACTGTTACGATAACATTATATATAATGGTTCTTGTTTCGCCATTAGCTCACTTCGCTCGCATGAAAATAAAACATCAAGCTCGTATGTACTGGCAAGCGGTAATGTTGAGCTGCACACGCTAACATTAGTAATGTTACACTAACATTAGTAATGTTACACTAACATTACCAACGTTAAATATAATGGTTCTTGTTCTTCACTTACGATCACAGGAAAATAAAACATCACCTTCGTATGCATTGGCAATTGATAATGTTGAACTTCGCACTCTAACAAAATATAATGAAAACTACTGTAACACATTAAAGTTAAAGAAATTAATGACTTATTTTTATGACCATGACGTCGTAAGTTAGGAGTCACGGGGGTGTTGTGACTGAGTCTGTGGTGTCTTAAGTGTTTGGCCTTAGATTAGCGCTGCACTTGTAACACTGTAAAAGTTCGTATACAGTGAGCCCTCGCTACTTCGCGGTTCGACCATCGCGGATTCACCACTTCGCGGATTTTTTTCATAACCCATATATATAAACATATCGCGGATTTTCCAGAAATTTCGAAAATACCGCGATATATGAAGACCCCAAATTCGTATTTCGTTAATTCCATTAATACTGTAATTAGTAATATCTGCTCTTACTGATGGTTCATTGCATTACATATGACATATAATTCAGTACAGAAAGAAATAAAACACGAAAAGAGAATGTGATCATACGATAATTCAGTATACAGTGCGTAGTAAAATTAAATCGAACATGAAACGCAAATCAGAGGCAGTTATACCGTATTTGAAGGGTGTAAGGCTGCTGATGGCTACTACTACAAATGTAATGGATGTGCATCTTTTCCATGAATCTTTTGTATGTATACGTTCGTAGTACTGCATCCAATAATATTCTTTGTTGCAAAAATCACATCTCTAATAAGCGTACAGTACATATCCTACAACAAAACAAGCGTAAAATAGCGTACGTAAAGCTGTATACGTAGGGTACCTTGTATTTGAATTGGTAACTACTACGTAGCATGTAAGACGGATTGTGATTGGTTCAAGCGCTGATAGATGACGAATCAGAACCCAAGTTTTGTAATCTAGCCTGTGATATGTGTTTTGACCGCTTTTCTAACCTCCAGCATCTTTTCGCGGCCACTTCGTTCGCCGCTCTCTCGCCGTGTAGATGCTGCTACGTTATTGTGAACTTTAATCTGTGCAGTGCGTGACTGTTTTAAGTTGAACTTTTTGTTGAACTTTCTGTTTAACCCCTACTGTACAATGGCTCCCAAGCGTTCTGCTTCTGCTAAGGCTGGTAGTGAGCCTAAACGCCACCGAAAGATGATGACGATTGCTGAGAAGGTGACGCTTCTCGATATGTTAAAAGAAGGCAGAAGTTACGCGGCCGCAGCCCGCCATTTTGGAGTGAACGAATCAACCGTTCGCTACATCAAGAAGGACGAGGCGAACATTAGAAAGACGGCTGCCATCACCTTTAGTAGATCAGCGAAGCGAGTCGTTACCACGTGTAATAAAACGATCGTACGCATGGAAGGTGCTTTAGCAGTCTGGATTGCCGACTGCCGGAAGAAGAACATAGCCTTGGGTACGAACACCATCCGAACCAAGGCTTTGAGCTTGTATGAGAATTTTGTGGCAAAGGAACCTCAAGACGACGATGGCGACCATGCTGAAGAAGATGATGATGTAGATGAACCTCAACCAGGGACATCCACTGATTCCCAGCCTCAGAAACAACGTTTTTCCGCCAGCAAAGGATGGTTCGCGAAGTTTCAGAAACGCTTCGGCCTGAAAAGCGTTTCCCTGCATGGCGAGGCTGCTTCCGCTGACACTGCCGCTGCTGAAACTTATGCGAACGAGACGTTCAAGAACATTATCGCTGAAGGTGGATACAAGCCGGAACAAGTGTTTAATATGGATGAGACCGGCTTGTTTTGGAAGAGAATGCCGTCGCGAACTTTCCTGTTCAAAGAAGAAGCCAAAGCCTCTGGCTTTAAAGCATTCAAAGATTGCGTTACCCTCGTGATGTGTGGCAATGCTGCTGGATTTTTGCTAAAGCCGGGGCTTATTTACAAGTCGAAAAATCTTCGCGCTTTGAAAAATAAAAATAAGAATCTCCTTCCGGTGTACTGGATGCATAATCAAAAAGCATGGATTACGAAGATGCTGACCTCCAACTGGTTCCACCAGTGTTTTATCCCGCAAGTCAGCAAATATCTCGTAGAGAAGGGCTTGCCATTTAAGATCCTTCTCCTTATGGATAACGCTGGTGGACACGCAACTGACCTGTCGCATGAGGGCATTCAGGTTGAGTTCCTGCCACCCAACACCACGTCATTAATTCAACCGATGGACCAGGGGGTTATCAGGGCGTTCAAGGCCCTCTACACGAAGAATACCTTGGCGGACCTCGTTGCGTGTGTGGATGCTGCCCAAGAAGATGAAGATGAAAATTTCAATTTGAAGGCGTACTGATGGAAGTACACAATAGCTACGTGCCTGCAGAATATCCAGAAGGCACTGCAAGAAATGAAACCTCCTACCGTTAATGCGAGCTGGAAGAAGTTGTGGCCCCAGATTGTTTACGATGACGAGGGATTTACACCGTCTGAAATTCAACACACTGCAATACGCAAATCTGTGCAGTTGGCTGCGATAATTGGAGGTGACGGGTTTGGCGACATGACGACTGAAGACGTCGACGAGTTGTTTTACTGCCATTCCCAGCCGCTAACTGACGCAAACCTAGAAGACCTGACGAAATCGACCAGTGAAGAAGACAGTGAAACGCAGGAAGAGACCCAAGAAAATGTTGAAGAAACGGGCTTAACATTAGAACGACTTGCCAAGCTCTGCAACCATGTGAAGGAGGTGAAAGAAATTTCGCAAGAGTGGGACGAGGATATGGTTCGGTCTATGCAATTCTGCAACAAGATCGATGACATCATGACTCCCTACAGGATGCTCTTCGAGCGAAAAAAGAAGCAGTGACTCTCTACAGGATGCTCTTCGAGCGAAAAAAGAAGCAGCGGCAGCAACTTCCGATCACAATGTTCTTCCAGCCTCACAAAAAAGAGTCAGTTCCTCCTGCTACTACGCCTTCGGAAGAAATTGAAGAAGTGTCCCAGGAAGAAGTTGAAGAGGTGTCCCAGGAAAAGACACCTCCGTCTGAAGAGACGTAAAATACTATCATTGGCTGCACAGTAGAAGACATCATCAGCTTCATCATCATCATTTCTACTGTGCAGCAAATTCATCGCCATCATCATTCAAGTTTTTCTTCAACTTCTTTCGTGGTGAGTACAGTAACAATCTTTATTTTTTTTATACGTGTTTTACTTTAATATTCTAACATTTTAATATTTGTGCCTGTTTTAGTTTAGTATGTATTAAGTTAAAGGGAAGGTTTTAAAAGTCTGAATATATATGTTATAACCTATCATATTTTTTTGTTTAAAATTTACATTTACGTACGTAAAACAACTCTCTCTCTCTCTCTCTCTCTCTCTCTCGTAAATTGTTTTCCTGCTTTGCTACGTATGTACTGTATGATTTTATATAGATACGGTAAATAATATTTGTAATAACATATTTTCTAAAAGCTTTTACTGTAATATCATTATTTATCACTTTCATCATGCTCGTTAAATGCCTTCGTTTGTTTACTGAGCGTACTTTATGACGCCGCCTGAAACGGCGGCGTCATAAAGAAAATCATTTCATTTGGAAGTCCTAAGAAAAATTAAGTAAAACATTGGTAATAACAAAATCAACATACTGTACTGAATAATCAATATAATCGATGCAAAAACTAACCTATAGACAGATATGTACACTAAATGCGTTTGTTTCTTCATCATGATCAGAAATAAACGTAAACATAACATTGGTTGCCATTTTTTATCGTGCTTTTTAGCGTGTTTAGGAAACGCATGATATAAATTCGCCTTTAATATTTGTGCCTGGTTTAGTTTAGGGTACTGTAGTACATGCATTAAGTGTTCTGTACATTAAAGGGTAGTTTGTTAACAGTACTACGTACAATAGAAGGTTTTAAAAGTCTGAATATACATGTTAAATAAATACTTGAATATGGTGTTACTACTTCGCGGATTTTCACCTATCGCGGCCGGGTCTGGAACCTATGTACCGCGATAAACGAGGGCTCACTGTATTACATTACGTGATTTAAGAAAATTATCAACATTGGAATACACCAAAATACTTTCAAGTAAGGATTACTGAAGTCGTTACAATTTTCTAATACTAGATCGTAAAATATGCAAAAGACGACACTTGAACTAACAAAGACGTGACTTGGGCAAAGGTTTCCACGTAAAGGGGCTTGTTGGAAGGTGGGGGTAGGGAAATATTAACCCCCCTGTGCAAACTTTACATACGTATGGGTTCGTGATTGGTTAACGGAAAAGCACCGGAGTCTAGAGAGTAAACATGAATGAACAGAATGGGAAACTTGTCCAGAGCAAGTATTTATGTGAAATATGGGTGTAGCAACGTAATAAAAAAATGTATAAAAGTAATACAGTATATGAAGATAAAATGGAATGTATGATAAATAATATTTGATGGGTATATAAAATGAGGTAATTTTATAAGGTATCGAATAATAAAACGAGTAATACTGGGGTCAAACGTAATATGTATACGAGGGTATTACATAACTAATCAAGTAATAGACTTAAACAGAGCTGGTAGAGAGATGAACAGTTATATTTCATGATTAGAGAAGAAGAAATCCCATTGGTGGGGGAAAAGTCTGCGCAGGGAGGCGCGGTTTTTGCGCAGAAAGTCGAAACCTACTATGTACAAACGTACGTACAAGAGCGTCTACAATGGGCAAGTAGAATGAGAAAAATTAAATGAAAAACACTGCTAATGTTAGCATGATACGTTAACATTTGATCTACATTACACGTTGGCAGCACTGGTTACTCTATTTTTTCATGAGACAGTCTTTGCAACGGCGCCTCCAAAGTTTATCCAGCTATACTGTTTTGTATTTTCCTCCGATTATTATACATTCAAGAAGGTAATGTATAGAGAAGAAAAGGCTTGTTTTACGATTATATATCGTTTCTCCAGTATGTTTTCCCCACCCAAAACCCAGAGTTCCCACTGGGGGTCCCCCATTATTGTAGGATATAGAAACTATTCATTTGCGACGGGAACGAGTGTCATTTTCGAAGAGAGCGTAATTTTTTCTATAAGAAAAAGTAGTTTTTTTCCTAGGTTACAATGTCCTGTAATACACTACAATAATACCCATTTCAAATCATATTTTGTAATGTATTTATGCTTGCAAATTATTATCAATTAAGATAATTGTAAAGGAACCTTTGTATATCAGCGGCTAGTTTCTCCACGTAACCCACAAGCCCTGGCCTTACCTTCTGGTTGGGGGGGGGGGGGGGGCGTTGCTAACGCCCTCTTGTGACCCCCTTTACACTGCCATATTCTTAGTCAGCCATCATCATATGTACAGGTGGCCGCTATCACACTTACGTCCCATTGTAATTTTACCGGTTAAAATTATACCATTTTTATATGATTTTTAGTGTAGACGTTTAGGTTAGGTTAGGTTGCAGATTCCAAATTGCCGATTGGAACCCGATTACCTAGGTTATGTGAGGATGCAATCTTTTTGAAGTTTGTTTTAATAATGTATTTTATTGATGTATTTTCATGGGGTTTGCACGATTTTGGGGTATTTTATTGACCCGGAAGAAAAGAGATTGGAAAAAACTGGTCTGCAAAGAATATTTCAAAGTATACCTTTTTGCACATAGTTGTACTGCACGTGTTTCATACACACTCGTACACTGTAACGGTTTTGCTTTTGTATCTTATCACTCTCTCTTCCCTGTACTGTTAATAGACCAACCTGTGTAAGTTAGCTCAAGTTTGATTATGTTTGAATTTTTGTGGTATAAAAACTCAATGATTGTTTATTAAAGTTTAGTTGCATTCACCTCTCAGTTAGCACCCAATGGCTCTCTCGCACACAGTACTTTAAAAGCCTTGCATTGAGGTGTGTAAGGATGCTTCTTAGGTACTGTACTGTACTTATTTCTATGGGGTGTGAAATGCTGAATGCCTTAGAATGCATACTGTAAAATGCCTATGAAGGTCCTATAGAGAGTAGGGTTCCCCTTCAGTATAAGTCCAGAAAAGATTCCCTTAAAGTAAAGTAAGTAAAGCAAGAATTATGTTCCATATATGAACAAGATTTTACATTTGTATCGTATAAAATTATAGAACAGACGTCAAAGGTCTTTGTACATGGGTAAACCGCTTTTAACTACTCTTTTCTTAAACTATACTCTAATGTAATTGTGATAACCCAGTGGGATTATCAGTATTTCACAATCATTAGGGTTTTGTAGGTTTTGTAGGACTGCCTAATGAGCCATTAGCAGCCATTACCTGGTCCAAGCTTAGAGGGAGAGGTACTTATACGCTGGTGGGTCTTTGGGGCTATTGCTACCCTGTAAATGCTTGAATAAAAATATTTGAGTCATTTAACTTAATATAAACTACAAATGTTGAATGTTACAGAAAGGTGCGAGTCTAATCGTGATTGTATAAAACGGTATTATTATACAAAAACATGGGACCCACTTTAACTTTAGTAATTAAAAGAAAATGGGGGTATATGTTGAAAAATAACGGTTTTCTTCTAAAATGACTGTTATTTCCTTTAAATAAATAGGTAATAAGATATACTGTACCCTAATATATCCTACAGTAATTGGGGCCACCCAGTGGGAACCATGGGTTTTGTGTAGGGAGAATTTACTGGTGAATCAATAAATAATGGTAAAACTAACCTTTTCTTCTCTACATTATCCTCTGGGACGTATAATAAATCCACAAAAAAATTGCACAAAATATGGGGATCCTCATCCCCTGAAATGTTTATTTCACATTTGTTTACATTTTGTAAGTCAGATGGCTCTGCTCCCGTTTTATGCATTTGTGCATGGTTTTGTGCGCAATTACGAGTTTATATTTTTGCCCACAAGCCCGCCTAATTGTTGCTCCGTGACGAGTTTATACTAATGCTCACATGTCATTCTATAATGCCTGCCATATGACGAAGTTTACCATATTTGGGCATGTGACGTAGGCAGTTCTGTGACATAAACCGTTTTCTCCAACAACGCTTCATTTCCTTTGTAGCTGTGTTACATGTTGGATGAGCTTATGGAGCTCAAAGTAACAAAGTGTAATGGCTACTGTTTTGGCTATTTCGATGCTATAGCCAAGTTTCACGGTACTCATGGTGGAGTGAATAATTTTTGAAAAGCTCATTGTGTTATCCCTCAAAGATCAGTGTCCCAAGTGCATTTCTGACTTAGCTTTAAGGGAAGACCAGCACATTTCCTACTGCAACACTTCTGTAAAGATTGTCAAGACAAAAAAAGAGACGTAGGTGTCAATCATAAAGTAAGGATTTATTTCTGATTTATTTTTAGTTAGTGACTTGGAAAGGGGGGTCTTGGGGCTATCTCCTGGCTAGTGGTTGTGACCGGGGAACTACTAGGTTAGGTCGGTTTGTAAGGTTATGTACCCCTTTTACAAATGTCAAATGTGTCAACTAATCACGTTTTGTGACCTGGGAAGGGGGATCCAGGCCCGGCTACGGGTTGTGACCTGGGAACTACAGTACTAGGTTATGTTAAGTGGGTTTGTTAGGTTTTTTACCCATTTAAAAATCTCTAAAGTGTTAAATAGTCATGTTTTTTCCTCTTCGCACACCCAAAATCCCAGGTTCCCATCTGTGCCCTTTGGGGAGGGGGGGGGTTCCATAACAGTAGAAACACTTATTTGCAGTGGAAATAAAGGTCACATTCATTGAAAGCCCATCATTTACTTTGTTTTAAAAAAAATTTCTCCTTGAAATGTTGTCCCGTGTTTTTCTATAAATTTACCCATAAAACTATTATTTGCTAAAAAGAAACTATAGATATCTCAGTATTTTTTCTTGATATAACCTATTTAATTTGTAACTGCCTTACTAGCCATAATGACCGTATTAGTAAACAGGGATATTTTGGTGGGGAAAATTAGAAATGTTGAAGTGAGCTAACATTGTAAGATAGCCTATGCTGCAAACACAAGAGATACAGGTGAGAAAGTGAACACTGTAGCCTACTATATGAATTGCTTTTATAATTTATGTTTGTACTTTTGTAGGAGAACTATTTTATCTACAGTATGATATGTAATTTCTATCACAAACGGATAGTTTTTAAGATAGATAGGGTGTGGCAAATTCAACTCTTGTTTATACATGTAGTGTTACCATATTTATCAATTGTGACATAAGTAAGTGTTCAGTCTATGATACAGTATTTTATGTCCTATCTTCTTCATAGTGACGACTTTAGGAATAGCCAATTGTGACTGGTTTAGAAGAATGTAATTTTGTTGGTTAATCAGTGGTTTAACGTTATGTTTGTAAATCTTTCAAGTAACTGGATTAAAGATTTTCAAGTAATTTCGGCCAAAGATTATCTCAGCAGTACTTGTACCGTCTTTTATTTACAATAGTATCTTACTGTTGATAAAATTTGTGTTTAATCTTGTACTGTACTAAACTTGCTAAGTAGCCTACAGTTCTTTTTTTTTATATTAAAGATTCTGATATAACTTTCATGTATAACATTATTTTTTATTGGTAGTAAACCCAAGGTAACACATAACACACGTAAACAAGAATGAAATTAATAATGGAAAGATCAGGGTTTTAAGGTTGGTAAACACCTGAAGATGTAAAAGCCGTACAGGCTGCATCCTAACCTAACCTAGGTACAAGGTCTCATCAGAGTTTGTATGTGGAGGGGGGGGGGTGTTGGGACTAGCCTTCTCTATGGTGACATAAGTCATTTTGCTTACTTCCATAACTAATCCCCTCCATTGCAATCCCCTAGTATTATTATGTTAAACGTACGGGTATGTGCGAGTAGTTAACTGGTCATTTCTTATAGAATTGAATGTCTTAAGTACTGTAAAAACAAATCATGCCATAAATTATCATGAAGTTTTATTTCCTGATTAAAATCAAGAGTTAATGGCATACTAAAATTGAGTACATTATTCTAAAGATAAGAATAACAAAGTGACAGGGAACTGCCACCAAACAAAGACAGAGATGGCAAAGAACATTGCTGATAAGTCAGTTTGACAAGTGATATCACTTTCAAGATGCACAAGTAGCCTACCCTTTGATCTTGGCAACAACTCAAACTATGTTGGTTGATGACTCTCTGGAGTAAGAAACGCTCTCCAAAATGTCAGAATCTATCTGTAAATATTTGCGACAAGTGTATCTCATTAATTCAAACTACAGAAGCAGGCAAATAGCCTAAGTGAGGTTACTCCAAAATTGTGGCCCAGCCATGTTTAGCCTAAGCAATCTTACACAAAGTTAATAATGACTTCTGGGATACATTGAAATGAGAACTATATATCCTGCAAGTGTCTCTTAAAAATAAAATTCACATTTGTGGCATAAAAGAGACAGTAAAGTATTCAAGACCTATTTTGATAGCCTACTGAAATTCAAAATTGATCATTGAAAGAATTTTACAGTATAGTTCTATTTTATCAATGTGAGGGCATGTAATGAGAAGCAGCTGAGAACTGACTTTTTTATTTTTCGGGACATTCTCTTTATATGCAGTGTGCGGACGGAAAGGAATTGCCTGGGTCGGGGCGAACAACATTCGTCACGCAAAGGTCAAATCTGACGGGGCATATGTGTTTCTTACACAAGGTTACGTACAAATTGTGGAGCATGAAATACATGAAATGGCATAATATATACATTGGCTGAAAGGCTAGAAATATCTACATTCATTGGTATATACAAGCAGGCCGTAGCAAGTACGGTTAAGAAATGATACAGTAAGTACAAAACTCGGTTTTATGAATAGTACTTACCTGGCAGTTATATATATATAGCTGATATCTCTAAATTTCGGCAGAATTTTTCAAAACGAGGCAACCGCCTTGTGGTGGTTGGGAGGTAGGTGGTTACACCCGTCACAGGGTGGTACAAGGAATCATTCCCGTGTTCAAGACTTCAGTTCATCTCTGCCGGCTGGATCGAAAACATCGTTGGTCCACCATTGAGAGTTTTTCTAATCACTTTCCCTTCTTCGCTTTTTTTGACTTTGTTTGGTGAAGTACACTGATTTAGGGATTTGGCAATCGGGTTTTGTTATTGTACTATTTACTTTGTTTATCATGAGTGAAAACTTAATTTTCGTGTTTGTGCGAGTGATGTATGCAAGGTGAGGTTACCGAAAGTGTCGGTTGACCCTCACAGTTTGTATGCAGGGGTTTTTTTTGTGCACTATATTTTAGGTGCAAAGTTTTTAATCCTGATGGCGGAAATACGTTCCGCCAACTCTATGACGTCACAGTCGTGTGACGTAATCTTCATTGTATGACTTGCAAATTCTCTTTATTTGTTTTTTCTTGTGAAGAATGGGAGGAATTCCATCTTATATAAGTTTTTTAACTTTTAATGTAAAATTTTAAAGAAATATTTGTCCATTTAGTATTCGTTCTTTAAATCATCGATCTATTTGCATAGATTTAATAGAACTAGCGTATGGTTGATTTACGCTGTGTAGTTCTCATTACTATCAATGCAGTCCCAACATGCCTTGGTAGCGTTCTTTTCGATATTGGGAATTCTAGTTTTAGTCGTATTTTCTTTTATATGTTCCTATTGTAATGTGTAGCAAATTCCCTTTTTTGGGGGGAACCTTTAAGATTTAAGGGTTGTTTACATTTATACATATAGATACGTTATTGCTATATCTGTTGTTTTTTATCATAACTCGCTTGTTTTTGAAAACCCTCGGAATTAATTGTGGATTACATTTGTTTTCCCATTTTCTGTTCATTTTAATCTTTAACTTATAACTTTCCCGGCGGTTGTATGTAACTACTGGGTGGGTATTTATGACATTTAATTTTACCGGTGGTTATATGTAACTACCGAGTGAGTGTGTTCAACTTTTATTTTTAAACTCGACACTTGCCCGGTGGTTTTTTTTTTTTGTGACCGCCGGGTAAGTATGTTTGAAAGTTTATTTTATAATGAAAATGTCAGTTTAATATTTTATAAAAATATTTTGTTACAGTTTATATAGCAAGTACTAGAGACGATATTGCTTTCTCATTCAAGCCCGTGACAGCAGAATAAGTTCTCTCACAACGGGCAGGACTAATTATGGTCTTTTGTGTAAGAGTTTAATAGTGCAAGTTTCAGTGCTAAATTAGGGCACTGGATTCATTCAGCACAGTGGACGTCGTTTTCCTAGCCTTAGACCTCTTCCAAGCTCCCCGCCCCATGGAAGAAGGAACGTCGATCGGCGAAAGGAAACGAGAGGCGTTAGCTCACGAACAAACTATGTTGGTTGATGACTCTCTGGAGTAAGAAACGGTCTCCAAAATGTCAGAATCTATCTGTAAATATTTGTGACAACTGAATCTCATTAATTCAAAATTTACATCAATCATCATATTTCATGTGCATATTAATGCTGAAAGCTGTGTTACTTTGATATTTGTTTTTGAATAATTAGGAAATATATAATTTTCAATATTTCATGATATGTTGCTCCATGACATAGCACCCACTCAGTGTAAAGAGGTTAGGTAAAGATACTTCTGTGTATTTGACTATTGTAATCTATGGTGCCATAGGTGTCGGTAGACAAGTAGGACTGGGTTAAGGATTATGTAAGTGTATTCTTTGGAAATGAATGTAAGAAGTCAAAATGACTTGTAAGATTATCAGCAACAGAAACTTACCAAACAGAACTTAAATACATAATTCGCTACTTATAAAATTACATATATGGGTCACAGTTTATGGCAATGTTACCTAAATTAGGTCTTTTGATGTTATCTAGCTGGGTCTTTAGTCTCAATTTACTCCCAATCCATTAACATTAACTAAAAAATTGGAGTGGTATTTACGGGGCTGCTTCCGAACTTAAAATAACAGGTAATGACAAGGTTACAGCCTACCTTGATCTGACTTTAGATGAAGGTAGATGACCTTTTCCCCCTCAGGTGATCCCTTGGTCACCCTTCACTTATTGTTGTATAGAGAGTCAGCCCTTGATATTTGCGGGGATTAGTTAACGGAGATAGGTGCGAAAAGCAAGAATCCGTGAATACTTGCTGATCTAGGGTGGGTCAACTCTTTGTCCATTGCCTAGGTAAACAATAAGACTACGTTACACACACTTTTACGCAAATAATGTAACAAGAAAACACAGTTGTTCCTATCTAATAACGCTTGCTGATACTGTACTGTAATATATATTACTTTAACATATGTACAGTACTATCACTACATTAAAGCAAACAGTAGTTATCCAAGATAACACTCGTAAGTTTTCACTGTTTTCGGAAGGAAGTGCACTGTTCCAATTCACCGTTCACATAACTTATATCTACATTACTACTGTAAAGTACGTCATTTTGTATACAGTATTATACAGCAGTTCATATAACACTGATGCTAATACACAATGAATACACTACCACAATAAGAATTAAAAGAAAAAGTATCGGTATAACACCACCAACCATTTATGTACAAAGTTCTACGCAGCCGTCTACTTGTGTGTTGGTTAGTGTAATGTACGAATCACACTTTATACTAAAATCAGTATAAACACACTGAATAAGTACAGGTTTTTGACATCGCTTCTTTTCACATCACAACTGGATTTTGCACTAAAAGTGGGGGATGCACATGCGAGGAGAGACGATGCGAGACTGAGGCCGAGTTAGCGAGTAAGGGTGTGTTTTGTTGCGTGGAGAGAGGCATGGCAGGTGCAAAGGAGCGTGGTTGGTTTGAAAACCGCCCAATATGTGATATTTCTAATTAAGTACGTTATGTGGTTCTCTGTACTGTACAGTATTGCGAATGACGGCCAATTCCACAGTGGTAGAACCAGCAAATATTGAATACTGACTGTATACGTATCCTATGACATATATGTAGTTCATCAGTAGGAGAGGCTTATATATTGTTATTCTTGCAATAGGCTTTTTTCAGTTGGGTTAAAGTTTGGTTCCCTTCTAGAAAGTGCGATGTAGATGTTTCTTCCTCCTTTGCTTTTCCCAAAGAGGTTCCCTTGAAAATAGTTATGGAACTACCACTTGCTGGATTTTAAAACCTTAAAATTCCTTCACTGAGCCATTGTAAGCATCCCTTCAGGATGATTCATAAGCTTGATTTATTGCACTCAAGATTTGTTTTCAACAAGGGGTATCTAGTCACAGGTTAGGTAGGACATGGTTCTCTAGGTTAGGTAACATTAGAGAAGGATAAGTCAAAGTGCAACCTTGTATTTCTAATTACCACTTGTCTTTTTTTCCCTACCCAAAGTGGTATGCGACTGCTGTACTCCTTTAGTTTTACTCATAAGTGGTAGTTTTAGGGGTCAAGTGTTTCAATGAAAGTAGATGGTAAATTCAATAAATTTTACTGGAAACCATCCAGAAATAAAATTTCAACTCCGAACTCAATTATGGGCAATTTGCAAGATGTACTAAAAACTAAATAAACTTTGTGTAATCATATAACAGCATAACCCAAAAATACCTCAAGTACACAGTCCTTTCCAAATATTCCTGAATAGATACAAGGGTGTGGCTGATTTTGCTAAACTACAGAAGCAGGCAAATAGCCTAAGTTAGGTTACTCGAAAATTGTGGCCCAGCCATGTTTAGCCTAAGCAATCTTACACAAAGTTAATACTGACTGCTGGAATCCATAGAAATGAGAACTATATATCCTGCAAGTGTCTCTTAAAAATAAAATACACATTTGTAGCATAAAAGGCACAGTAAAGTATTCAAGATCTATTTTGATAGCCTACTGAAATTCAAAATTGATCATTGAAAGAATTTTACAGTATAGTACTGTTTTATCATTGTGAGGGCATGTAATGAGAAGCAGCTGAGAACTGACTTTTTTATTTTTCGGGACATTTTCTTTATATGCAGTGTGCGGACAGAAAGGAAGTGCCTTGGTTGGGGCGAACAACATTCGTCACTCAAAGGTCAAATCTGACGGGGCATGTGTGTTTCTTACACAAGGTTACATACAAACTGTGGAGCATGAAATACATGAAATGGCATAATATATACATTGGCTGAAAGGCTAAAAATATCTACATTCATTGGTATATACAAGCAGGCTGTAGCAAGTACGGTTAAAAAATGATGATAAGTACAAAACTCGGATTCAGCGAACTGAAAGCTGAAAGAGTGATGTCTCTACAAGTACTATCCCGCCCTCCAGACAAGGATTATTTTACAATAATTATTGTTGACAATGTGACATTTTCAATCCTGGTATCTTTAAGGAGGGCGAAGGAACCCCCAGGCTCTTGATATCTGCAGAGGCTGACACCTCTGATGTGTCGTCCAACAGGATGCCTTCCCGGACGGGGTTCCCGGGAAGTTCGACAGTCTGTGACCGGAGCTTGTTGCACTGAGTGGGAGGAGGCTTGTTTTGGAGTGGCACTCGGGGATGCCCTGTTTCGGTATTCGTGCCATTGTTGTCCACCGTCAGGAATGTGAGTTTCAGCCTGTCGACCTTGACCCAATCTTCTTGGCCGTGGATCATGAAGCAGTATGCCTTGGGGGCGGTCTTCAGGACACGGTATGGACCCTGGTATGGCCACATCATATGTCGATGCGCGTCGTTCCTGACAAAGACATATCTGCAGGTGTCCAGGTCCTTCGGTTTGAAACGCTTGGTCCTGTCGGTGAAGGTTCTCAGACATGGCGTGAATTTCCAAGCGACCTCATGAAGCCTTGCGATCGGCGTGTCCTGGTTGGTGTTGTTTGTTGTATGGCCAGTGTCTCGTCTTACACTTTCTCCACCGGGGAAACCTCGCCGTTTGCTCTGGGGGTGGTCCAAAGGCCGAGGAGGACCCACGGTAGTTGTGATTACCTGTTTTCATTGGTGCAGCAGGCCATAAGGGAAGCTTTCAGTGAACAGTGGACCCTCTTTACTATGCCGTTGGCAGGGGTGTTTGATGCCGTCCTGATGTGAAGGGATGTTCCTAGTAGACGAGCCAGGGACGCCCACAGCTAGGACAGGAACGCTACCCCGCGGTCAGTCGTGATGTCGTCGAGTACAGTACTCCGAAACGGCTGATCCAACTTGACAGGATGGCCTCTGTGCAAGCGCTGGTTGTGGCTTCCGTAATGGGCTGACTTCTAGCCACCTGGTGGATTGGTCTCTGATTGTAAGGAGGTACCTGGCATCTCCGGACTGTGGGAGGGGACCCAGGATGTGGCATGCCATGCACGTCCCGGCCCATTCGCATGAATCCTTTTTTATGCCGTGGCAGACGAATTTTCTAGTCATCAGCTGTGCCGTTGTTTGTTCTGAGGGATGCAATAGTCCGTGGATGATCTCCAACGCCTGATTTTGCTGGGAGGCGGGTACCCAGGGATGAGGGCGACTGGTGCTGCTATTGCAAAGGAGTGATGTGCCCGTCGGGTCCAGTGAGATGTCTTCGAATTTCAGCGAACTAGGCGTCGTGCGGTACGCTACTGTCTCTGTGTTGGCGGCTTGTTCTTGGGCGAGGTCCACCTAGTCCACCCCCAAGTGGATGGAATTGATTTCTGCCTGTGCCAGAGCGTTAGCCACGGGGTTCTTCTTGCCTGGAAGGTAGTGGATGGTACACCTGAACTCAGTGATGCTGCCCAGGTACCGTAGTTGTCTCACTGACCACGCATCGCCCACCTTCGGGAAGGCGTGGACCAGTGGTTGGTGGTCCGTTTGGATGGTGAAGGAGATCCCTTACAAGAGGTACCTGAAATGCTGAACAGCCTGGTAGACAGACAGTGATTCCTGGTCGTACGTACTGTAACGTGTTTCAGGTAGCTTGAGTTTGCGGTTGAAAAACGCCAGCGGCTGGAGCGATTCGTTCACAATCTGCTCCAACACTGCCCTGCAGGCGACGATGCTGGCGTTGGTGGTGAGTCTGAGGGGAGCCTCCGGTTACTGATAGACTAGCGTGGCGACATCGGCTAGGGCATCCTTCATCTGATCGAACACCTGCTGCTGTGGCGTTTCCCACTTCATCTTCTTTGCGTTCTCTTTCAGGACGTCGTTCAGCGGGTACACGATGCGAGCGATGTCTGGAATGAAATGCCGATAATAATGGACCACGCCAATGAATTCCTGCAGGGCCTTGATTGTCGTAGGCGTGGAAAAGGTTCTTATTGCGTCTACGTTGGGGGTCATGGGGCATACTCCCGTTGAGGAAACCTCAGTGTCCCAGGAAATCCACCCTTTCTGCGCTGAACATGCATTTGTCGAAGCGGACAACGAACCCGTTTTCCTTCAGGCATTTTAGGACCGCCTGGATGTGGTCCTTGTGCTTTTCCCGTGATCTGGAGAATATCAGGTTGTTGTCCATGTAGCAGCAGCAGAATGGTATATTGCCTAGGGTGCTGTTCATCTGGGCTGGAGGGGGGCCCCCGCATTTCTGAGGCCGAAGGTGGAGAAATCGATTGTGTAAGTCCCGAAGGGCGTGATGATGGCCGTTTTCGGATGTCGTCCTGGTGGACAGGGACCTGGAAGTACGACTTGAGGAAGTTCATCTTCGTAAACATCTCCCCATGCAGGGCGCTGGTGAGGTCCTGCATGTTCGGCCGTGGGTGATGATCGAGTGTTGTGATTAGGTTGAGGTGGCGACAGTCCCCACAAGGTCTTCAAGTGCCGTCGTGTTTCTTTACCGTGTTGAGGGGGGGAGGCCCATGGATTTTGCCGCCCCCTTGCAGATCCCACTCCGCTCCATGCCGGAGAACTCTTCTGGTGCAGTGATCAGTGAAACTGTGTGCTTAGCGGGTCCCATATTTGAAATGTGGTGTTATACGCTGTGTTTGGCTGGCGAACACGCTGACTGGCGGAGTTCCGGCTTTAATACGCCGGGATACTCTTGTAGGAGGTCAGCATAGCATTGAGGGGTAAGGGAGCACACGGTTGGTATGCCCGAGCCGGTGGTGAGAGGTCAGTAACAGCATCTTCCCGTGTCTAGGAGGCGCATCGGGGCGACATCCACCAGCAGTCCGTGGTTGGCCAGTAAATCTGCTCTCAGCAGAGGGCAATTGAGTTTGGCAATGACGAAGGGTCAGGTATAGGAGCGTCCCATGATGTAGATCTCCAATGTCCTGGTCCTGTAGCAGCGGATGGGGCTACCTTTGGCGGCCATCAACTGCCTGGTGATGTCGGTGGGGTTATTGGGGTCCTCCTTCGTCAGCTGTAATGTTAATTGCAGGGCCGCCGGTGTCGACCATCATCATCCGACCTGACATAGCGTCGCGGAGCTAGAACTCCACCTGTTGGGGTCCAGTGGTGTTAGCAGCCACGGTCGATGTTGTGGGTGGTCGCCTTCCTAGTTTTTTTGGGAATGCGCAAGGGGGCCTGCACTTCATGGCTTCTTTTCCTAAGGTCTAGTGAAAATAACACCAGGATGGGTTAGCTTTCTTCGTCTGCCGGGGCCGTGGCCTCCCTTGATGCACTGCGTTAACCTCTCGCCTGTTCATTTCGTCCAACCAATCTGCATCGTCGTTTTTTTCCCTCGACCATGTGAACAAACATTGGCAATGCGGCATGCCTAGAGGTCCAAGAGTTTCTGGGCCTTGAGTACCACGTCCTCTATTGGAAGCATGTCCGGGTAGGCGAGTCGGGCTCTGACATCCTGAGGTATGCAATGCAGGAAGATCTACTTGGATAAGGCGATCTCTTTCATCCATTTGCGTAGACTTACGGGAGCATCAGGAGGCCCACCAGTTCGTCCCAGACGTTAACGGGCGAGTGGTCCCCTAGAGGTTGGTTTATCATGTCTAGGACTTGCTGGGCCTTCACGGGAATGGAGAGAGAGAGTATGTAGCAATGAGTTTCTTTCGCAGGTCGTCGTCATCCACCCGACCTGTCCGTGTGTCCAGCCAGGAGGAGATCCGGTCGAACATGTCGTTTGGTACAAATGACAGGACGATATCGGCCTTGGCTCCCACATCTGTCATTCATGCCACCCTGATAAGCGCATCTGCCCAAAGGAACCATGATGCTGCGTTCCTCCGTAAGAATAGCGGCAGGTTCATGCTCGGGCTGGGCGACGATTGTGTCCTAGCGGCGTGTAGTAGCGTTTGTGTCGCGGACGTAATGTTGGGTCGGGATCTGTTGAACTCCATCTCAGTGCTCATTGTGCTGTCTTACACCAAAATGCGGTATATGCCGTATTTAGTCCTTTAATGGTGTCAGGTTCCCATGTGATCGTAGATACGTAAATGGCTGGGACAAACTACTCGCGAAAATGCCAGAATGCAAGATTTTTGCGCCGTATTGAATCTGTTTGTGGCGTTTGTCTATGGCAACCCAGAAGAGGAACTTTTAAGAAAATTTAAGGGGTCGTAAGGTTCCGTTAAAAGTTTATTGAAGGTAACGCAGCCATAGTGAGTCCGTTAATGGCGTAGCTTAAACTGCAAAGTTAACGTCCAATCCGGGAGTTCAGTTGTGAAGGCATATAATGAGGAGCTGTGAACGGACTTGTTTATTATTTGAGACATTCTGTTTACTGTATATACAGGTGTGCGGACGGAAAGGAAGTGCCTGAGTCGGGGCGAACGACCTATGTCACGCAAAGGTCAAATCTGACCGGGCATTTGTGTTTCTTACACAAGATTACATAAAAACTGTGGAGCATCAAATACATGAAATGGCATACTGTATACATGAAAAATCTACATTCATTGTTATATACAAGTAGGTCGTAGTAAGTACGGTTAAGAAAAGATACATACAAAACTCGAATTCGGCGAACCGAAATCCGTTCTCTCCCGTGACCATGTGGACAAACGTTGGCAATGCGGCATGCCCAGAGGCCTGAGAGGCCTCGTGCAGTTTCTGGGCCTTGAGTACCAGGTCCTCCATTGGAAGTGCATCGGTGAGTTGGGCTCTTGACATCCTGAGGTAGGCGAAGCAGGAAGATCTGCCTGGATAAGCTGATCTCTTTCCATCGTCCATCTGCGTTGACTTCCGGGAGCATCAGGAGGCCCACCAGTTCGTCCCAGGCGTCCACGGGCGAGTGGTCCCCTAGAGGTTGGTTTATCATGTCCAGGACTTGCTGGGCCCTCAGGGGAATGGAGAGAGAGAGTATGTTTCTTTCACAGGTCGTCATAGTCCACCCGACCTGACCGTGTGTCCATCCAGGAGATCTGGTTGAACACTTCCTCAGATACAGATGACATGACGATGTTGGCCTTGGCTCCCCCGTCTGTCATCATATCTGCCCGAAGGAAAAGTGATGGTGTGTTCCTCCGTAAGAACGGCGGCAGCCTCAGGCTTGGACCGGGCGACGATTGTTTCCTAGCGGTGCCTAGTAGTGTTTATGTCACAGACGTAGTGTCGGGCGCGGGATCGGTTGAACTCTGTATTTCAGTGCTCATCGTGCTGTCTCACACCAAAACGCGGTATGGGCCGTATTTAGTCCGTTAATGGAGTCGGGTCCCAGTGTGATTGTAGATATGTAAATGGAAGGGCCAAACCACTTGGGAAAATGCCAGAACATAAGAGTTTTGCGCAGTATTGAATTCGTTAGTGACATTTGTTTATGTCGAACCGGGAGAAGAACTTTCAGGAAACCTAACAAAGGCGTCGTAAGGTTCTGTTAAAGTTTTTTTTTTTTTTCTTTTTTTTTCTTTTTATAAAAGGTGACGTAGTCATAGTGAGTCTGTTAATGGCGTAGCCAAAATTTCAAAGTTACCGTCCAATACGGGAGTTCACCAGTTGTGAAGGCACGTAATGAGGAGCTGAGAACTGACTTGTTCATTATTCGGGACATTCTGTTTATATCCATGTGTGCAGACAGAAAGGAAGTGCCCGGCTCTGGGTGAACAACATTTGTCACACAAAGGTCAAATCTGACCAGGCATTTGTGTTTCTTACAGAGGATTACATACAAACTGTGGAGTATCAAATACATGAAATGGCATATGTACATTGGCTGGAAGGCCGAAAAAAAAATCCTGCTTTTTATAATCTCTAGGGACCTATTTTGTTATTCTTAATGTCAATATTTTGTTTGTCATTCTTATTATATGGCCTTCCATATCTATTTCTTTTTTTTTTTTTTAGTATGACTACAATTTTGTGATGCGTAAGTTGATAATAATAGGACCATCCCATTAAATACTTTTCTTTTATAGAGAAAGTGACACACACACACACACACACACACACACACACACATATATATATATATATATATATATATATATATATATATATATGTATGTATATGTATGTATGTATGTGTGTGTGTGTGTATAACTAACACTCGAGGTTATATTTTACCATTCGAATCAATTCAATGAAAGGAAAAGATTTCATTTCATATTACTCTGTTTGAAAATAGGATGAATATCTGGAAGGAAGATGGAACACTCTTAATAAGATATCCCACTATCTTATTGAGAGAGAGAGAGAGAGAGAGAGAGAGAGAGAGAGAGAGAGAGAGAGAGAGAGAGAGAGAGAGAGAGAGAGAGTTATATACCCAAGTTATTTGGATATTCTCTCTCTCTCTCTCTCTCTCTCTCTCTCTCTCTCTCTCTCTCTCTCTCTCTCTCTCTCTCTCTCTCTGTGAGCGTTTTTTGGAAGTATATAAATTTTTTCCTTCCTTCAGTCAGTCCATCAGTTCTGACTGTCAGTCTTTGTAGCTGTTATGCCATATCCTTTACGGTTGAAGGGATTATAGTCAAACTCGACAAATATAGACGAATGTGGATAGATGCGCATGAATTTTAAGATAAATAGTAAAAATTTAAATTGTAACTACAGTATTTGTAAAATAAAAAAAAAATATTCATGGAAATATAGGAGGATGTAGCCTATATATGTTATAAATTGTAAGATTGTAGATGTGTATTCCATAATAAAAGATAAAAAGATAAATCTTAACGCCTTTCTGTGTGTTTAGTCAGTGTGTCTTTCACATTGTCCTTATTACTTTTTAACTATGAAAGATAGTGAATATAGTAGATCTTGAAACCATTATGGTCTAGTAACACAAACGAATGATAGTGACCTCGACTCTGAAATTCCACGCTAGAAATGTCTGCCACCTGGGACTTATTCACTTAGCAAACATCTTGCCAGAAGAAAATGGCGAGTTATGAGAACAGCTACAAATGTAACCTTTATTATATTTTGTTTATTTTCTCGTTCAGAGGTGCGTTCGATGTTATATTTTTTGAAAGGTAATCAAAGTATTTTGTGTTGTGTTGACATTTAGGGGTATACAATTTCATGCTCTGTTTGTGACGATAATTTTATGAGAATTGGGTTTGAATATTTCCTTGTCTGAGAGAGAGAGAGAGAGAGAGAGAGAGAGAGAGAGAGAGAGAGAGAGAGAGAGAGAGAGAGAGAGAGAGAGAGAGGGGGGGGGGCCTTGTATATTGCACTACTTGGAGTAGTGGTAATAATACTAGTCATAGGGGAGAGAGAGAGAGAGAGAGAGAGAGAGAGAGAGAGAGAGAGAGAGAGAGAGAAGCCCTGGAGAAACTGTTTCAAATTATGGAAATCCGATTTAAGAAAACATTCACCTGAGATCGTTTCGATTTCCTTGTCCGGAGCAAAGGGACCGGTTGATATACTTTCGTTTTTTTCTTTTTATTATATCTTTTTTCTTTCATTATTCCATTTCTTTATTTTTTCCTTCGTTTTTCTTCAATACCGCTTTGTATCTTATTTCCTTTTCCTTCTTGGTTTTTCCCGACTTCTTCCTATTTTTGGTTTTCAAGTTATTCCTTATGCCTAGTTTCGTTATACCTTGGAATTCTTTTATCTTTTGATCTCTCTTACATACCTTTCTTCTTCTCACTCTCTGTTTACTTTCAACTTCTTCCTTTTATGTCCTCATTTAAAGGTATTTTCCTATCTCCGCAAAGAATCCTATGTATTATATTTTTGGTTCGTTTGTTCGTCGGTATGATTACGCTGAAGTTAATTCTAAGTAATTAGATTTTGGGAGAGGTAGGAATGTATCTGGGAATATATCTTACATAGTTAATTTGTTGTAGTACTACTACTACTACTACTACTACTACTATCACCACCACCACCACTACTACTACTACTACTACTATCACCACCATCACCACCACTACTACTACTACTATCACCACCACCACCACTACTACTACTACTACAACTACTACTATCACCACCACCACCACCACTACTACTACTACTACTACTACTACTACTACTACTACTACTACTACTACTATCACCACCACCACCACTACTACTACTACTAGGTAAGCTACAACCCTAGTTAGAAAAGTAGGATTTCAAAAGCCCAATTGCTCCAATAGGGAAAAATAGCCCTGTGAGGAAAGGAAACAAGGAAATAAATATACGACAAGAGAAGTAATGAACCATCAAAGTCAAATACTTTAACTTTGCTTTGCTTAAGCTTATCTATTATTATCAGAAAACTTAGTAATAACGGTAATAGTATTAGTACCGTAGGCCACTGCTGAAATTCTCTATATTTGTCTTAATTTCATCGTATAATTTTAGCCGTTTGTATTTAATAGATCCAGTTCATTCTCGTTCTTTGCTTCCTTTCTCGGCTATTTCGTTCGTGTTATTTTCTTGTGTTATACTCAGGACATATATTAACAGTTAATATATATATATATATATATATATATATATATATATATATATATATATATATATATATATATATATATATATATATATATAACTGCTGTTCCAGGTGTTGAGGTGCCAGTGATGGGAGATGAGAATGAGAGAGAGATAACAATAGAGGAAGTGAGGAGAGCACTAGATGAAACGAGAGTAGGAAAAGCATCTGGTATGGACGGTGTGAAAGCTGAGATGTTGAAGGAAGGGGGTGTGACTGTACTTGAATGGTTGGTGAGATTGTTTAATATGTGTTTTGTGTTGTCAATGGTACCAGTAGATTGGGTTTGTGCATGTATTGTACCACTATATAAGGGTAAGGGAGATGTGCATGAGTGTTGTAATTCAAGAGGTATTAGTTTGTTGAGTGTAGTTGGAAAAGTGTATGGTAGAGTACTGATTAATAGGATTAAGGATAAAACAGAGAATGCAATCTTGGAAGTACAGGGTGGTTTTAGAAGAGGTAGGGGTTGTATGAATCAGATTTTTACAGTTAGGCAGATATGCGAGAAATATTTAGCAAAAGGTAAGGAGGTGTATGTTGCGTTTATGGATCTGGAGAAAGCATATGATAGAGTTGATAGGGAAGCAATGTGGGATGTGATGAGGTTATATGGAGTTGGTGGAAGGTTGTTGCAAGCAGTGAAAAGTTTATACAAAGGTAGTAAAGCATGTGTTAGAATAGGAAATGAAGTGAGTGATTGGTTTCCGGTGAGAGTGGGGCTGAGACAGGGATGTGTGATGTCGCCGTGGTTGTTTAACTTGTATGTTGATGGAGTGGTGAGAGAGGTGAATGCTCGAGTGCTTGGACGAGGATTAAAACTGGTAGGCGAGAATGACCATGAATGGGAGGTAAATCAGTTGCTGTTTGCGGATGATACTGTACTGGTAGCAGACACAGAAGAGAAGCTTGACCGACTAGTGACAGAATTTGGAAGGGTGTGTGAGAGAAGGAAGTTGAGAGTTAATGTGGGTAAGAGTAAGGTTATGAGATGTACGAGAAGGGAAGGTGGTGCAAGGTTGAATGTCATGTTGAATGGAGAGTTACTTGAGGAGGTGGATCAGTTTAAGTACTTGGGGTCTGTTGTTGCAGCAAATGGTGGAGTGGAAGCAGATGTACGTCAGAGAGTGAATGAAGGTTGCAAAGTTTTGGGGGCAGTTAAGGGAGTAGTAAAAAATAGAGGGTTGGGCATGAATGTAAAGAGAGTTCTATATGAGAAAGTGATTGTACCAACTGTGATGTATGGATCGGAGTCGTGGGGAATGAAAGTGATGGAGAGACAGAAATTGAATGTGTTTGAGATGAAGTGTCTGAGAAGTATGGCTGGTGTATCTCGAGTAGATAGGGTTAGGAATGAAGTGGTGAGAGAGAGAACGGGTGTAAGAAATGAGTTAGCGGCTAGAGTGGATATGAATGTGTTGAGGTGGTTTGGCCATGTTGAGAGAATGGAAAATGGTTGTCTGCTAAAGAAGGTGAATGAATGCAAGAGTTGAGGGGGAGAAGTACAAGAGGAAGGCCGAGGTTTGGGTGGATGGATGGTGTGAAGAAAGCTCTGGGTGATAGGAGGATAGATGTGAGAGAGGCAAGAGAGCGTGCTAGAAATAGGAATGAATGGCGAGCGATTGTGACGCAGTTCCAGTAGGCCCTGCTGCTTCCTCCGGGGCCTTAGATGACCGCGGAGGGTAGCAGCAGTAGGGGAGTCAGCATTATGAAGCTTCATCTGTGGTGGAAAATGTGGGAGGTTGGGCTGTGGCACCCTAGCAGTACCAGCTGAACTCGGTTGAGTCCCTGATTAGGCTGAAGGAACATAGAGAGTAGAGGTCCCCTTTTTGTTTTGTTTCATTGTTGGTGTCGGCTACCCCCCAAAATTGGGGGAAGTGCCTTGGTATATAGATAGATATATATACATCATAGGAGATGATGAATGGAGAAGTAAATTAAAAAGCTCAAGATTGAGACGACAGGCGCAATCTAACCGTGGCCCTTTGCGTCTGCAGGCCTAGTAGGTGATAATGACGATGGTTTATATATATATATATATATATATATATATATATATATATATATATATATATATAATTATATATATATAATATAATATATATATATATTATATATATATATATATATATATATATATATATATATATATATATATTGTGTGCCTCTGTGTGCACATGCATAGATACATACACACTGGTAGGCTATATCAATAGTTTTAGTAATAACGGGGAAATAGGAATGTGACCCTTGGGTTGTAGTCGTCTGTTTAGACACTTAGACCATTGCTCAGACACGTGCTACACGCACTTTTATTTAATAGGGTTTTATATTCCCGTTTCTCTCTAATATTCCAGTAAACCACTTCTTTTCAAATGCAAACTGAATTTAAGTAAAGTTGACTAAAAGACAAACACCTTCACAGTGTTTGAATTAAAAAAAAAAAAATCCTGTCTTTAAAATCTTCTGAAGAAGTTTCGAAATTCTAAATCGCTTGACAAGAAGAAATGAAAACCTTTTGAGTTTTAGCGAGTTCTTCGAGTTAGTCAATTTTCTTCTTACTGGACAAACACAACGACTCCTTGGAGCATGGAGAAGCGTTGCTCCTAGTGTTCCTATTTCTTTTCTGTCTTGGAGTAGAGTTTTCTTGTTTGAGGGTACCCTCGGACACACTATTCTATCTTGTTTCTCTTCCTCTTGTTTTGTTAAAGTTTTTATAGTTTATATAGGAAATAGTTTTTTTTAATGTTACTGTTCTTAAGATATTTTATTTTTTCTTGTTTCCTTTCATCACTGGCTATTTTCCCTTTTTGGAGCCCTTGGGCATATAGCATCCTGCTTTTCCAACTAGGGTTGTAGCTTATCAAGTAATGATAATAATAATAATAATTATAATAATAATAATAATAATAATAATAATAATTATAAAATAATAAGATAATAAGATATAATAATAATATAATAATAATAATAATAATAGTTCTAATATTTTATTTCCTCTTCATTGGAAGTAGATCCAGATGAATGACAAGGAGGTGGTGACTGTCACATTCATGAATCGCTGGAGAGAGAATTAATTTTTTGTATGAAATACTTTCCTATCATCATCTGGTTTTATATATATATATATATATATATATATATATATATATAATATATATATATATATAATGTATTTATATATATACATATATATGTGTATATATATATATATATATATATATTATATATATATATATATATATATATATATATATATATATATATATATATATATATAAATATATATATGTCTGTGTGTGTGTGTGCGCTCTCATCATTAGCACGTTAACCACTTTTTAATGTTAAGGAGGTGCTCTCACACCTCTGTTTTCCTACCTTTCTTTTAATGCCCGTAAGTTATCCACGCGACCGGACCAATTTATATCACTTATATTTCCTTTTATTTATTTATTTTTTCTTACTATACTAATAAATCTACTAAATTTTCTCCCATTTATTTCTCCTTAGTTCACAGATGCTATGCAAGCTATTCTTCTCTACATTGGCCACTCCCTTTTTATCATTCTTATTTAATATTCGTAATAAATTTCATGCATTCATACCTTGTTTTCCTTACTGGATATTTCCACATTATCCTTTAGAAAGATGTTTTGCCTATTTTAATTCCCCTTATCTGAAATACTTACCCTGGAATTTCCATACTGTTCTATTGCTTTGATTTTTGCACGATCCGTCGCCCCTTCTTGTTTTCTTCTGTTTCTTACTATCTTCCTCTTTCTCTACTTACACTTTCCTTCCATTCTATTCTGACTCTCATCAAAATCATACCTTCATTAACCTAGGAGGATATATATCAACATAGTATCTCGCCCTATGCAATTTTATTTTGAGATTAATTGCTACTAAACCTTTCTCCATGGATTTTATTTCCTGTAGGACAATGTATTTTTCCCGGAAACCCTTGTTACCCTTCTGCATTTTTTTTTTATTATGCCCCCCTTTTTCTTTTCAGTGTTTTGACGAGTTTATGAAGCTTCCTTTATTGCTTTATATGATCCTCTGTGTATAATCATCTTTTTCTTATAGTGACTTAAAATTTACCTTATCCCATCACTATGTTTTTATCCATTTCTTTTCAAGTTCTTGGTCATTTTATGACTCTTCTTTTATTACTGTATATGATCTTCTGCGTCTTTATTTAAAGGACTAAATAATCCTCTTTTTCTTTCAGTGAATTTGATTTTATCTCATACCATCACAATATTTTTTATTCTCTTTCCCCACCTCCTAAATCTTTAAACATCAGCTGTCAAAGCTGTACTGGGAATTTGCATACATTTCCCCATGCTACGTCTACTTTTATATAGACAGTTTCTTGCCCATTTTCACCTGTGTTCTATATCCTTTCCTCATTGCTTTATCAAATTCTCTCTATTAACCTTACAACTACAAATTATCTCTTCATCTTAATTATAAATTTATAGACTATAGCAAACACATTTACTTTTCCGATGGTACTATTAAATATTTATTTTTTATTTTTGAGGGGCTTGAAATTAATATCTCCACCAATAGGGTAAGGAAGAAGGGTAGAATTGTTGAATGTGTGTATATATTTATGTACATTTATATACTGTATATATATATATATATATATATATATATATATATATATATATATATATATATATATATATATATACGCACACACTGTATATATGATAATAAATAAAAGGCCACATTCACGAAAAATATTGTTTATTTTTGAGCAGCCAATGAGACGATCCCCCTTCCTTTTCAGAATACAGATACAGTAGTAACAAATTGAAAAATAGGTGCAAGTATTTTTTTTTTATCTTTTTAGAATTTGTAACTAATTGTGACCTGAGGAGGAGGAAGGGAGGTAGTCCCTTGGACAGCTCAAAATAAATTTGACTTTTCATGATAGGTGTTTTTTTTTTTTCCTTCACTCAAAACCAATCTCTCTCTCTCTCTCTCTCTCTCTCTCTCTCTCTCCTCTCTCTCTCTCTCTCTCTCTCTCTCTCTCTCTCTCGTTATACTTTTTTATGTTTTAATCAAGGTTTTACTCGGAAATCTCTCTCTCTCTCTCTCTCTCCCTCCCTCTCCTCTCTCTCTCTCTCTCTCTCTCTCTCTCGTTATACTTTTTTATGTTTTAATCAAGGTTTTACTCGGAAATCTCTCTCTCTCTCTCTCTCCTCTCTCTCTCTCTCTCTCGTTATACTTTTTTATGTTTTAATCAAGGTTTTACTCGGAAATCTCTCTCTCTCTCTCTCTCCCCTCTCTCTCTCTCTCTCTCTCTCTAAGTCGTGTGTGTTTTTTGACTCGATTCCTTTCGAAGTTTCTTCTTGTCTTCGAGAACGACCTCATCGTTAATCAGATGTCGCACGGACTTTGAAAAAGAAAGTTTCTCAGAGGATAATCCCCCCTTCCCCCCTTTTCTGAGGGGCGGAGGGGGCCAAGGAGGTTAAATATAGCATCCTTGAAATATGCGAGGTGGTGATGTCTTTTGTTTGATCTGTTGTTGAAGGATCTTCGTTATTTTCAACACATGTCTAAAAGGTTTATTGTTATTGTCCTTATGGACTTTTATTCACATAATAAATTATCATTATCATTATTATTATTATTATTATTATTATTATTATTATTATTATTATTATTATTATTGCTGTTGTTATTGTTGTTGGTATTATTATTGTTATCATTATTATTATTACCTCCGCCAATGGAGGTGGATGGAGGCTATGTTTTCGCCCCTGTTTTTGTTTGTTTGTTTGTGTGTTTGTGAACAGCCTCTTGGCCACAATTTTAATCGTAGAGTAATGAATCTTGCAGTGATTAACAGTTATGTAAAAATCTGGAAATTATTAACTTTCTGAATGTCAGTGTCACGGTCAAAGGTCAGGGTCACGGCTAAGCAAAATATCCAATTCACGTAATCAGCCATAAGTTTGGACATCGTTGTCACAGAGACTTCAAACTTGGTTCATATTTTAGTGTATGGAAATCCAAGCCAATTAATACATGTCAAGGTTAAAGGTCTAGGTCAAGGTTGAGCAAAAGGTCGAGAATTATTATTATTATTATTATTATTATTACCAAAATGACCACTATTATATGCAACAGTCTTAGAAGACTATTATGATCTAGATAAACATTTATATCGCAAAATAACCTTGAGTTAAAGAGGCCAAACTGGAAAAAGTAGTAGAAAAACATGTAAGAAGGAGACCAAATTAATTGCCTTAAACAAATTGTCGAACTCGTAAATGTAACTAATAAGTAACATTATTGAAAGAAATGTCCTTATGAGAGTAGTCATTACGATGCAGGGTGCAACCTTACTTGCATTGTGTTAATTGATTTTGTTAATTCAAATACAGTGTAGGGAACTCCATTGACAATATATTTTTCATTTATTGTTTTCAACGGAATCTTCCCCCCTCCCACCCCTCTCTCTCTCTCTCTCTCTCTCTCTCTCTCTCTCTCTCTCTCTCTCTCTCTCTCTCTCTCTCTCTCTCTCTCTCTCTCTCTCTCAATTTATTTCTTTAAAGAGACGTTGCTGTAATTTACAGAGAATGATTTAGATGTTATATGATTAGTTGTTTTTATGAAGTCACATACATATACACATAGAGTATATATATATATATATATATATATATATATATATATATATATATATATATGTGTGTGTGTGTGTTTATATACACATATGTATATACACACACACACACACACCACACACATATATATATATATATATATATATATATATATATATATATATATATATATATATATATATATATATATATATATATATTGTAAGTGTTAGTTTCAGATTGTTAATAATTACCTAGTTAAAATGTGTTTTAACTCTACACTTATGTAGATATGTGCGTATAGAGTTAAATATGGTATAAAACCTCTTTACTATCCTAACATAACTCTGGACATTAATGCCTATTATCACACATTTATCATAAATTTTGATTTTTATTTTAAAGCTAAAACGAAGTAAAACAGTTTTTGATAAACAACTACAGTGATAGATTTTATTATATTAACTCTGTTTATTCTGAGAATATCATTTGTGGATGGATGTGAATTTGTTTATTCTGAGAATATCTTTTGTCGATGTATGTGAGTTTATTTATTCTGAGAATATCATTTGTCGATGTTTGTGAGTTTGTTTATCCTGAGAATATCAATTGTCGATGTATGTGAGTTTGTTTGGTCTGAGAAAATGCTTTGTCGATATATGCAAGTTTGTTCATTCTGAGAATATCAATTGTCGATGTATATGAGTTTATTTATTTTGAGAATATCATTTGTCGATGTATGCGAGTTTATTTATTCTGAGAATATCATTTGTCGATGTATGCGAGTTTATTTATTCTGAGAATATCATTTGTCGATGTATGCGAGTTTATTTATTCTGAGAATATCATTTGTCGATGTATGCGAGTTTATTTATTCTGAGAATATCATTTGTCGATGTATGCGAGTTTATTTATTCTGAGAATATCATTTGTCGATGTATGCGAGTTTATTTATTCTGAGAATATCATTTGTCGATGTATGCGAGTTTATTTATTCTGAGAATATCATTTGTCGATGTATGCGAGTTTATTTATTTTGAGAATATCATTTGTCGATGTATGCGAGTTTATTTATTCTGAGAATATCAATTGTCGATGTATATGAGTTTATTTATTTTGAGAATATCATTTGTCGATGTATGCGAGTTTATTTATTCTGAGAATATCATTTGTCGATGTATGTGAGTTGAATGACATCAAAGGGAATTCTTGACATTGGGTGTGGTGTGAAGAATTTATGTTATTTTACTCTGCCTCAGCATAAACTACGTAACGGAATGTCACAGTGTAATGTTACCTTGCTTAATCACGCCTCGCCTCGCCTCTCCTTCATTTCTACCTCAGTCTTTAATATTCTCTCTCTCTCTCTCTCTCTCTCTCTCTCTCTCTCTCTCTCTCTCTCCTCTCTCTCTCTCTCTCTCTCTCTCTCTCTCTCTTAGTCTAATCATCTCTACCTCATGCAATGTAAGGCCAATATGATGAAGGGTAGTCTACGTTGCTATATTCAATATTTATACAGAAGAATTTTTTTTTATAATGAATTGGAAATGTTCTGAACACATTAAACTGTATTCTATTTTTTCGTCCCATATCATCACCATCATCATCATCAGCAGCAGCAGCAGCAGCAGCATCATCAATATCATCTCCTCCTACGCCTATTGACGCATAGGGCCACTGTTAAATTTCGCCAGTCGTTTCTATTTTGATCTTTTAATTCAATACTTCTCCATTCATCATCTGGTACTTCACGCTTCATAGTCCTCAGCCATGTAGGCCTGGGTCTTCCAACTCTTCTAGTGCTTTGTGAAGCCCAGTTGAAATTTTGGTGAACTAATCTCTCTTGGGATTGCGAAGAGCATGCCCAAACCATCTCTATCTACCCCTCATTATGATCTCATCCACATATGGCACTCGAGTAATCTCTGTTATAGTTTCATTTCTAATCCTGTCCTGCCTTTATTCTCAAATATACAAAATCTGTTAGATTTGAATTAGACAATAATCGTCGTATATACCGAATGTCAATATAACGAATGGTATTATTTAGTGATGTTTGAAGTTCAGTTTCCTTTTGAGTAATTTTCTGACCAGTGACTGTTCTTCTCCCACTTCACTCATTCTTTGGAATTTTCTTCCTTGTATATATCTAAACCCGGGCTTATTTTTTGGCTTTGGTCAGGTCAGGGTTAGATAAGGTCATTAGATTAGCTATCCCTTAAACATGACCACAGAAAGACGATGCTTCTTCGTTTCTTCGTGGGAGGAATACTGTTAACATTTAACAAACAAATAATTAAACATGGTGATTAAAACCAAATATAATTCCTAATATATTTACCTCCGCTAATGAAGTTGGAAGGAGGTTATATTTTACCCCCGGTTTGTGTGTGTGTTTGTGAACGGCTTCCTGGTCACAGTTTTAATCGTAGAGTAATGAAACTTGCAGGGATTAACTGTTATGTAAGAAAACGGGATATGATTAAATTTTGGAAGGTGAAGGTCACGGTCGAGCAAAGTGTCAAGAAATAAGCTGCCGCGGTGGAGGTCTGCGCCCTACTGAGTGTCTCTCTAGTTTTTGATGATTTATGTGCAAGAAATGTTTAGGTGATTATATAGTAA
>NC_090753.1:61528252-61538252 GCF_036898095.1 Palaemon carinicauda
CATAGCTAACAAGGATGGTGAGGTTGCAGACATTACAAAAACCAATCGAGCTTGAGCGGGGCTCGATCTCCCGTCCAGCAGAACGCCAGGCAGGGACGTTTCCAATTGGCCAATGCAACTGTATGTAGGTGATTTAACTAGGATGAAATAGGGTATTGCCGATCATATGCGAAAAACAATTAAGCATAATTCCGTGTTTTATTATATTTTTCGATTAAAACCGGAGAGAAAAACAGCACACTAATATGTAGTTTCTTTATCTCTTTTAATCTTTGACCAAGAGCTTTCGTGTTATTATTACACCTCCGCAAGGTCTTATGATTTCAAAATACATTAACAATACAAAGAAACCTCTGTGATGACGTATAAACAGAGGTTTCTTTGTATTATTGATGTATTTTTAAATCATAAGAACTTGAGGAGGTGTAATGATAACACGAAATAGATGGCTCTGGAAATAAAACAGAAACTGACCCTTTTTTTCCGAGGCCGCTGTGAAGAGAACTATCATATAGTCAGTAGCACATGCCTACTACAGAAGCTTAGCTGGAGCTCATCTATGCTGATTTGGACGTGATTTAGCTCATATTTGATCAATTTGATTAAATTTATATTTTTATCAAATTTTGATCTAAATTATCTTTTTTTACCACCGAGATTTAATGTTTAAATGTATATATTATTATTATTATTATTATTATTATTATTATTATTATTATTATTATTATTATTATTATTATTATTCGGGTTCGACTCATAGGGCTGAGTAACCTTTCCCTTATGATAAAATAAGAGACAAACAACAACTGATTCACCTCCGACTCATGATCACTCTCATCCATCAGTTTCAATCCTTGACTAAGCACTCGAGCATTCACCTCTCTTACAGCTCTATCAACAAACACGGGTCTCCAGGATATTAATATCCTTCTTGTTGTGCTTGATTAGCCAGGAATTTTATAGGAAAAGATATTGTAGTTGCATTTAATTGGCATAGACACATTATATATAAGTATATATTATTTATATTGAATTGTGGGAAATTATATATACATTCTCTCTCTCTCTCTCTCTCTCTCTCTCTCTCTCTCTCTCTCTCTCTCTCTCTCTCTCTCTCTCTCTCTCTCTCTATATATATATATATATATATATATATATATATAATTATATATTGATACCAGACTCACATTTGCCCTATGCTCTTTTAGCAAGAAAACCAGCCAAGCTATGGAACCCTGGCTCTGTTTGCTAGCTGCCTGGCAAGTCTTGCTAAATGCTGTTAGTTCACGTGGTTTTAAAAATCCACTTGTTGGGCCGTGGGTAAGCAATGTTATAAATATAAAGGACTACTAGAAATTCAAGTTTAAAACTTTTAGAGATGCTGTAATAACTGTATTCCAGTTAAGACCAGCTCCATGCTAACATCGTCCTGGGTTGCAATGGAGAGGAGGTATTCCATGAAATGGACACATTTGAGATAACCCATAGAATGTCCACTTTACATTTGAAGTGAGCCTTTGAAGTCAGAGCTATTTTAATGTTATTGACCAACATTAGTAGTAACGACCATCTTCCCCTCCTTGCTCTTCTGAATGTCCAAGGTAATGACACCAATGCCATGGTGTACAATCACTCCAAAATATTGGGTACATGTTATGATCAACAATTTCGAAATTATTCGTTCGCAGTTTGATTTATCGGGGATTGTTAACTGATGCATGTCTTGTTTCTCAGTACTTATCGTCTCTTATTTCAAAATGTTTAATGAAAAGTATGCACCTCTAGTGTCTGGAGTGAGTGAGTGTACATCATGGCTACCAACTCAAGGATCTACCTTAATGGTATCATTACATAGCTCATCCGTAATCAGCAGTTGACGTTCATATCTCCATTATCTTTCCTCCCTTTCCCATTGCAACAGTTGAGCCTCTATTCTCAGGGGATTCTGCAGAGCCGCCCTGTATATTGTGGATAATCATTTCTCTAATAGTTTAGTCGAGATGTTTATCTTGAATATTGCTCAGCCATTGGTACCTATACCTAGCTCAAGATGAATCGGCAAGGATAAAGCCGAAACCAGGTAATACTTACTACCTTTACTAAGCGATATAGCACATATTTAATATGAATGGATATCTAGGCCTTATCTTGGTGTGGCATTCATAAAGGTTTAAAGGTCGCTCATGAATGGCAGGGGCAAAGGACATTGACATTGCCCTATCGAACAAGACAATGCCCTAGAGACTGACCATATATACATATGATCAGAGCCCAATCCCCCTTTCCACCCAAGCTAGGACCAAGGAGGGCCAGGCAATGGCTGCTGATGACTCAGCAGATAGAGGCTCCCACAAACCCCACATCCTTAGCCCATAAGGATGATGAGGTTGCATCGACCAAAGGAACTAACGAGTTTAAGCGGGACTCGAACCCCAGTCTGGGGTTGACTAGTCAAGGACTTTACCACATCGGCCACCACAACTCTAAATAGTTATTATCTTGAATTACGCTCTTAATCTTTCAGTCTCTGCAGTCTTACCCAGGTTTGAGGTTCGGCCTTTAAAGTGGTCTTCAAATCCCAATGAAATCTTGCAAACAATGATAGACTTGGAAGGACCTGTTGAAATTCAACACATTTTATGTGAAATATATATCTAATTTTGAAAAATATGTGAACCAAGATCATTGCTAATATTTCATAATGAGTATTCAGGGTTCATTTTCTGCCATCAGAGGTTCATGCAGAATTGTCCAAAGGCGTAATCATGTTGTCATGCAGAGTTTATAATAGAAAGATCCATTCATAACGGATTTATTAATGTCTATACTTTGTTCATTCCCGTGACTCCGACCTGTATTCAATTTCAAGTTTTAAATGGTATTTACCCGGGACAAAGTAACATTTAATCAGAATCTTATTCATGGGGGTTGTGGTTGTCTATTGGTAACATCCCTGCCTGGCGATCTGGTGGACTACGATTCAAGACCCGTTCAAGTTCTATAGTTTGTTTTAGTGTCTGCAACCTCACCATCCTTGTGAGCTAAAGATGAGGTGTTTGGGGACAGTCTATAGGTCTACCTTCTGAGTCATCAGCAGCTATTGCCTGGCCTTCCCTGGTCCTAGCTAGGGTGAAGAAGAGGCTTGGGTGGTGATCTTATGTATATATGATCAGTGTCTAGGGCATTGTCACTGCCCCTTTCATCTGCCATTCATGAGTGACATTTAAACCCTTAATAAATTTTATTGTTTTATTGGTTAGTGTTTTAAATTACTTATTTTATTTTCATTGTTATGTGCTTCAAATATTTTACATGTCATTTCATGCCTATGGTCTTTTATACTATGATTTATTTGTTTTTGTAATTTTTTCTATTTTCCATATACAGTTGTCAATTAGATCTTTGTATTTACAATTATTTTCGTAGGTCACTAATACCTTGTTACACTTCTATTTATTAATACATTTATCACTAGTATTACTCATATATCATACACGTTCCATTTCCTTAAGGTACGCTCAGCAATGATTGCTGAGCACTAATTACATTTATTCCTTTGGAGCTGTTTTGCAAGAAGCGATTATCCGCTACAGTCGCGAGTAATCATTGCTGGCTCCAAATAGTCGCTCGCTGCAAAACAGCCCCATAGGAATAAATGTAATTAGTGCGGAGCGATGATCGCTGGCTCCAAATAGTCGCTCGCTGCAAAACAGCCCCATAGGAATAAATGTAATTAGTGCGGAGCGATGATCGCTGGCTCCAAATAGTCGCTCGCTGCAAAACAGCCCCATAGGAATAAATGTAATTAGTGCGGAGCGATGATCGCTGGCTCCAAATAGTCGCTCGCTGCAAAACAGCCCCATAGGAATAAATGTAATTAGTGCGGAGCGATGATCGCTGGCTCCAAATAGTCGCTCGCTGCAAAATATCGCCATAGGAATAAATGTAATTAGTGCTGAGCGATGATCGCTGACTCCAAATCGAGGGACAAAGAACCAAAAAAAGTATATATATAAAACGCAACGCAAAATTTACTTTGTAGCTGAAACTCTATTAGATAACTTTGTAAATGAAATGACACTAAACTTAGAAAATATCACACATAGACACTGATATTCTTGTTTACAACAAACCTTTTTCAATAACACCTTTGGGCTGCTAAATAAGAGATCATTAGGGTGTTCATTAAGGTTATGGTTTCTCGTGGACGATAATTAAGTAATGAATTGTGGAAGCAGCTTTAAGGTCAATTTCTCCCACTAATTACAATCATCTGATCCCTTGCCGCCTTCGCCCGCCATCATGTGGAGAAAAATGCAAGGGGTAAGTTTCAGGGTCGCTAGGTATTTAAGAAATTTTTGTGATTTTTATAAAAGAAATCTGATAAATTACATAGAATTAGTTATAGCAAAGTGTACTAATTTAATTTTTAGGCCCTCATGAATTTAGGTAAGTTCGGTGATTGTTTTCAAATTCATGAGCATATATATATGTATATATATATATATATATATATATATATATATATGTGTGTGTGTGTGTGTGTGTATATATATATATGCATGTATATATATACTATATATATGTATATATATGTATGTATACACACACACACATATATATATATATATATATATATATATATATATATATATATATATATATATATATATATATATATATATATCTGTCATCATATCCTCCAACGCCTATTGATGAAAAGGGCCTCAGTTAGATTTCGCCAGTCATCTCTATCTTGAGCTTTTATATCAATACTTCTTCATTCGTCATCTCCTACTTCACGCTTCATAGTCCTCAACCATGCAGGTCTGTGTCTTCCAACTCTTCTAGTGCCTTGTGGACCCCAGTTGAAAGTTTTAGTGAAAGTTTAGGAAACTGGATTGAGACAATTCCAATGTTTAAGACTATCCCTGGACGTCTGCAAGTCGTCTCGATATATTTGCAACCCAGGGGGCGCTCATTTTACCTGTGAAAATTGCCTGCTAACCTCCTCTGTTAAGAAAAAATTGTGATTCATATTTTAGGGGACAAAGAAATTCTACTATCTTGCACTGCAAAGGACAAAATTACATTTTTCACCATTATCTTGAGAAAGAAGGAGATTCGCTTAGTGTACAACTTTATGAGGATAAAGAAAAATATCCATTTTCACTTGGAAAAACAAAATGCCTCTAATTTTTTCATCTTATGAACGGGATTTCTTTAATTGCTCTTGTAAAAATTGTAAATATTGTAAAAAAAAAAAATAATTTTTTATATAGCCTATATGGGGAAATGGAACTGTTTATTTAAAGGTTTAAAGGCTGCATATGAAACAAATGACAGGGATATTTTCGTATCAAGCAGGACAATACCCTAGAGACTGATCGTTTATACGTATGATCAGCGCTCAACTTTGTATCCACCTAAGCTAGGACCAGGGAAAGTCAGACAATGGCTACTAGTGACTCAGCAAGTAAACCTATGGGCTTCTCCAAACCCCCATTCATAGCTAACTAAGATGATGAGGTTGCAGACACTGCAAAAAAACTATCGAGTTTGAGCGGGACTCGAACTTCAGTCTGGCGAGCCCTAGCCAGGGACTTTTCCAATAGGTCACCTCAAGGAATGATTGTTGGGATTGTTTAACCAACTACCCGTTATGGAAGGGAAGTGTGGAATGAGGGGAAAAGAATGTAAATTTTTGGGGGAGAAATATAGAAATAAGTAGATGTAAGCAGGCAAGTGTTGATGAAAGGAATAATCAGAATATTTCAAGGTGGTTTGGTCATGTGGATAGAATGGAAGAAAAAGGTTTGTGAAAACAGTATTTACATGAATTAGAAGTGCAAGGAATTATGAAGAGGGATCTTGATAACCAGGAAATCCATGAGTACATGTAATGTAAGAGTGAATGGCACAATGTCTGTTGGTGAATTTAACGACGTGCTGATGGGGACTTTTTATTGGTATTATAAAGCGACTAAATTAAAATTTATATTACAAGGGGGGGGGGGGGGGGTCATCCTTGATTCTGCAGTAAAAGAGTGAATTTTCAACATTTAGTTTTTGAGTAATTCCTTTTAGAGATATAATTTTTAAAAGCGTTTTCTTCTTCTAATGTATTCTAAAAAAAAACGTATTTTATACGTTATTTTGATACTATTTATGATGATGTATTTGAAAATATTCAGAGCCGAAATCAGTCATGAAGTAACAAAGTACTCTGTTATGAATAACATGATGGCTCAGTAATGTATTTACGCTTTATTCTAATTTTATTTTATTTTCCAAAACATTGCTATTTGTAAAAAGATTTTTGTTTACCATATTATGTTCCAAAATACCTACTTGATCAAATGAGTCACCTTTATTATCATCGAAGTGTTTAGATTTAATTAGAATCTTTTAAGAGTTTCAATTCTTTTTTATTGAAGATTGATCCTGTGTGAGTCAAATTTTATCAAGAATCCCAAATAAATAGGATAAGTAGTCAGTCATTCTTCTCACGATCTTCAAATTATTCTTCCTCGTAACGTTTTCTGGAAAACTAGAGGAATGAAAAACAGGGAAATAAAGTGACGAAGTACAGGAAATAGAAGAAATGAAGGATAGAGAACTAAAGGAACAGAAGAGGAAATTAAAGGAACGAAGGATAGAGAGCTAAAGGAACAAGAGACAGGAAATTAAAGGAACGAAGGATTAGAACTAAAAGAACAAGGGACTGTAAATTAAAGGAACGAAGGATAGATAACTAAAGGAACAAGAGACAGTGAATTAAAGAAACAAAAGATAGAGAACTAAAGGAACAACAGACAGTGAATTATAGAAACAAAAGATAGAGAACTAAAGGAACAAGAGACAGTGAATTGAAGACACAAAGGATAGAGAATTAAAGGAACAAGAGACAGTGAATTAAAGAAACGAAGGATAGAGAACTAAATGAACAAGAGACAGGAAATTAAAGGAACGAAGGACAGAAAATATCGGTACGATGGACAGAGAAATTAAAGAAACTAAGGACAGATATAAAGGAGCGAAGGACAGAGCTATAAATGAACAAGGTACAGATAACTAAGGACCGAGGGACAGATCAATTAAAAGAATAGGGGACATGAAACTTGAAGAACGAGGGACAAAAGTAATGAACAATGGACATAAAACTGAAGTAACAAAGGAAGGAAACTTAAAAGAAAGAGGGAAAGAGAATCGAAAAAACAAGAGACCGAAAATTACAGAAAGGGGGGGGGGTGACAGATAACTAAAGGAACCTGAGAAAAAAAAAACCAGGAGAGCCAAGGACAGAAAAACTAAAGGAACCAAGAAAGCTAAATTGACCTAACTTCCTCGTGGTCGTTGAGTCAGATTTCGAAACTTTCTTCCCCAAAACTTCCGTCGCAAATTGAGCATTTGGATCAAACTTCTCACACCAACAGTGAGAGACGGTTGAGCAAAGGACATTTCTAGAAAATAACTAGCAATATCTTTTTCCTTTTTCCTTTTTATTATTATTATTATTATTATTATTATTATTATTATTATTATTATTATTATTATTATAGCAAGGGACATTTTTAGCAAATAACTAGAAATATCTTTTTCCTTTTTATTATTATTATTGTTATTATTATTATTATAGCAAGGGACATTTCTAGGAAATAACTAGAAATATCTTTTTCCTTTTTATTATTATTATTATTATTATTATTATTATTATTATTATTATTATTATTATTATTATTATTATTATTATTATTATTATAGCAAGGGACATTTCTAGGAAATAACTAGAAATATCTTTTTCCTTCTTATTATTATTATTATTATTATTATTATTATTATTATTATAGCAAGGGACATTTCTAGGAAATAACTAGAAATATCTCTTTCCTTTTTATTATTATCATTATTAATATTATTATTATTATTATTATTATTATAGCAAGGGAAATTTCTCGCAAATAACTTGAAATATCTTTTTCCTTTTTATTATTATTATTATTTTTATTATTATTATTATTATTATTATTATTATTATTATTATTTTAGCAAGGGACATTTCTAGCAAATAACTTGAAATATCTTTTTCCTTTTTATTATTATTATTATAATTATTATTATTATTCTTACTTGCTAAGCTGCAACCCTAGTTGAAAAGCAGGATGCTTTCCTCTTCTTACTTACCAAGCTTCAGGTCGTCCAGTGTGCACACCAAACAATTATTATTATTATTATGATAATGATCATTGTGATTATTATGATGATTGTGATTATTATGATGATGATGATGATGATTATGATGAGGATGACTACTATGATGATGTTGATGATTATTATGATGATGATGATGAGGCTTATTATGATGATGGTGAGGATGATGATGACAAGCCAAAAAAACTACTTGTTCTCAGCAAAGCCCTTTAGAAGAAGAAGAAGATTCAGAGAGAGAGAAAGAAAGGAAGGAAGACCTCCTGTTCCCCGGGAAACCTCGAAGGTAGGCTTCTCGACTCCAAGCAAAGCCCAGAGGAGAGCCCCCACTTCGAGAAGACCCAGCAAGAGGTCCTCTTGGCCGACGGAAAGGTGGTCCCCGGGCCCCTCCGAGTCGATCCCCGAAGAGGGACTTTATGCCACGTCCGTGGCGCCTTTGCGACCAAGGCTCCGTCAGGAGACCCTTGAGGAGGGCGTCCCAGCCGAGCCACGGCCCCCGGGCAACTCCAGGGAAACCCTGGAGAGGTGACCTGTCTGCCAATGAGCAAGAAAGATAGGAGGAGAGAAGAGATTCAAAAGTAATACTTACCTAAGGGCAGCCGAGACCATGAAGACAAAGACGGAAACTGCAGGCTTGATTAGAAATTTCTTTTAAAAAGAAAAACGATAGGAAAAATTTATGTAAATTTGAGTAAAATATAGCTTTCATTTTATTTCTGATAATAATTTTTGGAAACAAATATTACTTTCGATTTTAATAATAACATTATTTTCACAATATGTTAAAAATATAGAATTATATGAGCATTAAAATAATTTTATAACGAGGTCTCAACTGAGATGTTCTCCATTCAGGCATAGAACGAAGTCTTCAATCAGTTCCTTTCAAATGCCAGAGACTGAGAATCTGATCATTCCGATTGGAGACCTCTTTTGAATCTAAACCGAGTGGCTCCTGTTTTTGCAGCTACACATAATTGGTTGTTATGCTTAGGTTCATAGCTTGATTTATAGTATTTAGGCCATGCGGCCGAATTCAGGGACCGGGGAAGCCATTCGGCACGAGATGCATAAAGCGAAAAAATTCAAACCCCAAAAATAGATAAGAAAAGGATTATCATCTTGAAGACATCCTGCATTAGAAACATCCGGATCTTGGAGACTTGTCACCGATCTTTTCCTCAAAGGCCAAAACTAGATTGAAGACCAAACTCTTCCCGTTAAATCTAAACGTAAATAATGATCGGAAATGTACAATGAACATGCGTCGCGAATTATAAAAAAGAAGAAAAATTTCATCTTTTTCCTCTGCAGCTTCACTCCTTTCTCTACCTTATACGTTTTTTCAAATTGTCTCTCTCTCTCTCTCTCTCTCTCTCTCTCTCTCTCTCTCTCATTGCTGAGCATATACCGTATACGTTCATATTATTAGAATATCATTCTCTCTCTCTCTCTCTCTCTCTCTCTCTCTCTCTCTCTCTCAGGACTGATCATATATAATGTACGTTTATATTTCTAGAATCTCTCTCTTTCTCTCTCTCTCATTGCTGAGCATATACTGTATACATGCATATGACTAGAATATCATCTCTCTCTCTCTCTCTCTCTCTCTCTCTCTCTCTCATTGCTGAGCATGTACTGTATACGTTCATATGACTAGAATATCATCTCTCTCTCTCTCTCTCTCTCTCTCTCTCTCTCTCTCATTGCTGAGCATGTACTGTATACGTTCATATTACTAGAATATCATCTCTCTCTCTCTCTCTCTCTCTCTCTCTCTCTCTCCTTACAG
>NC_090753.1:61548252-61563354 GCF_036898095.1 Palaemon carinicauda
ATTAGTTAGTCAGAGTGACATTCCTGGTTGTTTTGCTTAATAAAATTTAGCTATTTAGCTTTACATAGGATTTCCTTTCATGCTTAGTATTATTTGGCGAAGTATTCGCCATTCTGGCCTACGCTAGGCCATGTAGCCTAGTCGTTTGGTCCTAGTACTTAATGCATGATTATGGTTTTTCCGAGTGTAATTAAAATTTTATTGAAGCTTTAGGCTATATTTTATACATGTTAGACTGTGTGGAATATTTCCAAGATTGTATACGTGAGAGTTTCGGTGAATTAGGTAATCGATTCTCTTGGTGCCTAGGCTAATTGCTTATGGAGCCTTAGTATACTTTATCATACTCCCCGGTTGCTTTCTTTTCTTCGGAGAAGGTATGCAATCCCTTTCCCTCTGTTTAAGCCTTGGGCTTATCCCTAAGTGGTTTTTTCCGAATTTATTTTCGATAAAACTATACTAGGGTGTTACTGTACCTTCCTGTTCCAGCAGAGTCTGGTTCAAAGAGGGTCAGAACAACAGAGTTTTTAGTCTGAGTCCGTGTTGTTTGGCTTGGGGCAGAGTCTCCCTCGCTGACCTAACACTTACAAAGGGAGCTGAGCTCCCTTAGGTCACTGTCGAAGGTTTCTGTAGTTATGATTCCTTCTTGTGTGATCGACCAGACTAAGTCCTGTTGCTGTTCTCGGGGAGGATAAATCTTCCCTTGGGAGTTGCAACGCCTTCCTTGCTTTGGTGCTCTGGAAGCTGGCAGGTATTATACTACTGCGCTGGCCCTTTCCCTTAGATCTCCCTTAGGCTAAGACAGAGTTCTTGGCTACGGGTGATCTGTCACTAAAGCAAGGTTGGCAGGACCCTCTTGTCCCTTCCCCCTCTATCTCCGTAATGGCCTAGCCATTACTGTACTGTACCTTGCCGGCCGACAGAGCTGGCCGGCAGGGGTATTACTGTACCATATGTCATTCTACTTCTGGACCTAGTATAGGTTGGGATTTGGATTGACTAAGCCCATTGCCGGCCGGCAGAGACGCTGGACGGCAAGGGTCTTATGTTTTCGAGTGCTGCCCGGACCTCTCTTGGTCCCTCATCCATGCCTGCCGGCAGAGCCGGACGGCATTGGTCAAGGAAGCCTGAATTAAGTTTCTCCCCTTCCTTATATGCACTCTTTCGGTTGCCGGGCTGGGGGGGTTGTGTACACTCTTATCCCGGCATCCATTCTATTTTCTTCTAGTGCTGTACCTGTCCCGGCAGCCGGCCTATGAGGCCGGCTGCCGGCCTATGAGGCCGGCAGCCGGGCAGGGGTAGTCTTCTGGTTCTTTTGCTGCCGGCTGGCATCGGTCTTGTACCTTTGCCGGCCGGCTTATGTCAGTCCTTGTCTGCCGGTCACCAAGAGTGTGGCCGGTAGCTGGGTACTACCTTGTGTAGTTGCTGGCCGGCAATCATTGCCGGCCAACACTGGCTGTTGCTGGCCGGCAGCTGCTGCCGCCGGCACAGGCATTTGAACCAGAGGGCTGCCGCCCTATAGCTGTTAAGTAGTATACTTTAAAGCTAATTGTGGTGTGTGCCGGCCGGCAAAGGCAGGCCGGCACACATCCTCCTATACTGTACTAGTATTCTTCTGTATACCATATACAGTAAGAAGAAAACTATAGTAAAAGTTTAGGTACAGCACTGTATCTTCTAACACTATTGTGTTTTCTTACACAGCCCTTTGCTGTTGCCCTCAGACAGGAAGCAGAGTTCTTCCCCGTCTATTATCCAGGATTTTTAAAATCATTGCCTAGGTGTGAGCTCCACCTGTTTCCTATGGAAACCTTGCATTGGTTACTCTAGTAGAGATAAACCATTTTTGATTTTATTATCTGGAAGGCTGCAACAATGGGTTGTGAGGGAAACACAAGTGTGTGTCTTTCATTTATGAATTGTTATGCTATACTATGCATATCCAGTGATACATAGTTCACTTGATACTCATGGAAATTTCTTCTCTTTACAGAAGGACACTCCGAAGTGGGGAAGTGCTTTCTGCAATGTCAGCAGCAAGAACCTCTGCGGACATGAGTTTTGTAGGAGACACGCAGCATACGCTGTCTCCAAGGATGATCTCCGGTATTGGGACCCTCAGGTATGTACTGTGTGCACTAACCTGATTAATGAGACATTTAAATAGCTAGGAAGAAGCTTCGTACCTGGGTAAAGGGGCTTCCAAAAGTACACTTCTGGCCCTTATCTTCCAAGTGAGAAGATGAGGGCGTATCTTTTCCCTAAGGCATCAGCTGAGGCAGTGATTCCCCAGCCTCAAGAGGAGATCCCCTAAGTTCAGATCCAGGTGGATGCTGAAGTCGCGGTCGCGATGCAAGACATCCAGCTAAATGACAGGATATCTGATGTGGACGGGTGTCAGGAGGAAGACCTCCTTGCAGAAGCCCAGGATGAAGTTCAAGTCCCTCTACATCGGCCGGTCTCCCAGTAGAGCTGGGACAGGCCCTCTCTTCTATTGTTGGAATGATCCAACAAATGCAGAAGGAGAATCAGGAGAAGGCGGCTGCAATGGAACTGCGAATGCAGTGCCTTGCAGAATCACATGGGCCCCAGAAAAGCTCAATGTGAAAGACCTTCCTTTGTGCTCGGATGCTAACCCATGGAGGTATGCTGAGCACATGTCGATGACGACTGGAAAGATCGTCATCTCGGATATGCTGGGCTCAGTTCCCCTGGAGGGTGGAATTCTGGCCCAGCAAGGCACCATATCCGGACTGTTATGTCCGGCTGAGGAAGGAACCAGCTTCAAAGGAGGAGGCAGAGCCGAAGGAGGTCATAGTGATGACCATGCTAAGGCTCAAGCTCTACTTTCATCTTCGATGAAAGAGAGGGGCTTCTCTAACTCAAAGGTAGCTGCATTGAATAGGAAGCTCCCTTCCTTTGTGTCCTCGCCTACTAGAGCCTTCCCCCTTTTTACAGAAAGGGTTTCTGGCTGTACTAAAAGCAATCGAGGCCGGCAAGTCTTGCCCCTCCCTAGAGGAGTGTAAACCCTTGTCGCTGGCCCTGCCTATGGACCACAAAGATTGGAAGGACGTCCATCTTACGTTCTAAGTGGAAAGTTGGAGGCTGATATTGCCGGACGTCAGTTCGGCAAGGACCCCCCTAAGCTGTCTGACTTTCTTTTGCGAAGTGAGCTCGATACAAAAGAAAGACTGACTGCCTCAATGTCTCTTCAGACTACTCTCGAGACGATGGCAAGTGACCCCAAGGTCCATGAAATGTTCATGGTAGTGGCCAAGCCTCATCTGGCCACAGTGACGAAGGACCTTTATGGCTTCGTCAAGGCAAGGAGAGCTTGTAGGGAGTTCGTGTTTACCTCGGCTACAGTGAGGCACGAGCTAAAGAAACTAATCTCCTCCAACATTTGGGGAAAAGACCTTTTTCCCTACCGACTTGGTCAAAGAAGTTTTTGATAAAGCCACCTTGGAGAATAGAAACCTTCTCCAGAAGTGGGACCTGGCTATCAAAAGAAAGTCTTCCCCGGATGAGGGTCCTCAACCAAAGAGGAAGACTATGAGGACTAGGCTACCGTCTCGGCCAGCCAAGCCTCTTAGACAGCAACAGCAACTGCAATTGCCATTGCCCCCAGTGCCCCAGATCGTGGCACAAACCCCGACCACCTTTCAGTGGGTACCCCAGGCCGTGTCGACACAGTCCACGGCATTCACCCCAGCGTTCGAAGGGCAGTCTACTTCCTTCCGAGCAAAGCCTAGAGGAGCAGCCAGAGGCTCGTCTAGACGCCCCTCAAGGGGAAGGGGATTCAGGGGTGGTCGTGGTCAGGAAGGCAAGACCTCAGGACGGCAGTCCAAGTGAGGTGATACCGGTAGGAGGGAGACTTCTGAAATTTCGGGATCGGTGGACCTTCGATCCCTGGGCCCACAGCCTACTCAAGAATGGATTGGGCGGGAGCTGGTACAGCACTCCACCCCCGTACCTTCGGTTTTTTCCAACACTCCACCCCCGTTATGGAGGAGTACGTTCAAGAACGGTTGGAGAAAAAGGGTGAAGCCCATCAATTTCTAAGGGAGGCTGTTTTGTGTTCCCAAGAAAGACTCGGAAAAGCTCAGAGTCATTCTGGACTTGTCGCCACTTAACAAGTTCATAGTGAATTGCAAATTCAAAATGCTAACACTGCAACACATAAGGACCTTACTGCCCAAGAGGGCATATTCCGTCTCTATAGACTTGTCAGATGCCTACTGGCACATTCCAATTAGCCATCGACTCTCCCCCTACCTAGGGTTCAGGCTACAGCGAAGACTATACGCCTTCGGAGCCATGCCATTCGGGCTAAACATAGCCCCAAGGATTTTTTACGAAGCTTGCGAGCGTAGCTCTCAAACAATTTCGCCTAAAGGGAATTCAGGTAGTAGCCTACCTGGACGACTGGTTGGTGTGGGCAGCATCCGAGACAGAATGCTTGCAAGCTTCCAGTCAGTGATCCAGTTCCTAGAGTACCTAGGCTTCAAGATCAACAGAAAAAGTCTCGACTTTCTCCATCTCAAAAGTTCCAGTGGCTAAGATCCACTGGGACCTTTTGTCACACCGTTTCTCCACCCCAGCGAAGAAAAGGAAGGAGATAGCGGGTTCTGTCAAGAGACTTCAAGATTCCGAAAGGATATCAAGACACGAGCAGGAGAGAGTACTGCGCTCTCTCCAGTTTGCTTCGGTGACAAACCCAGTGCTAAGAGCACAGCTAAAGGATGCAATCGGAGTTTGGAGAAGTTATGCATCAAACGCGTGAAGAGATCTGAGAAGACCAGCCGCTTCGGCTAAGTACTCTTCTCAGGCCTTGGTCCCAAGCCAGACATCTAAAGAAGTCAGGTTCTTCTTCAGCCACCTCCCCCGTCGGTGACGATTCACTCAGACGCCTCAAAGGAGGGATGGGGAGGTCACTCTCATCGGAAAAAAGTCCAGGGGACTTGGTCCAGGCTATTCAAGACCTTTCTCATAAAACTTTCTAGAAGCTAGGGCAGTGCTCCTTACCTTAAAGAAAGTCTCCCCGCGTCATTCGTTCCACATAAAGTGGTAATAGACAGCGAGGTAGTTGTAAGATACTTGAATCGACAAGGATCGAGGTCACCACCTCTCAACCAGGTGATGTTGGCCGTCTTCCGATTGGCGGAAAAGAAGAAGTGGTACCTGTCGGCAGTTCACCTTCAAGGAGTCCGCAATGTGACAGCGGACGCTCTATCCAGGTTCACACCGATAGAGTCGGAATGGTCCTTAGACGCAGGATCATTCTCCTTCATTCTGAATCAGTCCCAGAACTGCAGATAGACCTCTTTGCGACGAAAGACAACAAGAAGTTGCCCCTGTACGTGCCCCGTACGAGGACCCCTTAGCGGAAGCAGTGGACGCGATGTCCCTCGACTGGAACAGATGGTCCAAGATTTATCTGTTCCCTCCTCACAACCTTCTGTTGAGGGTCCTCAACAAACTGAGATCCTTCAAAGGGTAGCGGCAATAGTGGCCCACAAGTGGCCGAACAGCGTGTGGTTCCTCCTGGCATTGGAACTGTAGCTGAAGTTTGTACCACTACCAGATCCAGTTCTGACCCAGCGAGTCCAGAAGTCAACTGTCTGCGCTTCATTACAGAAAACCCGGACCCTGCAGTTCATGATTTTATCTCCCTAGCGGTGAGAAAGCGTTTCGGGATTTCGAAAGCCAGTATAGACTTCATTGAGGAATATAAATGCAAATCTACTAGAAGGCAATATGAGTCATCTTGGAGAAAATGGGTGGCCTTTTGTCAAGGCGAAGATTCTGCAGGAGATCTTGACAGACTTCTGCTTATCTTTTTTCCCCACCTCCATGGTCAAGGGTTGGCAGCGAACACGATTTCAGCGTGTAAGTCTGCTTTGACAAGACCCATTCTATATGCCTTCCAGGTCGACCTAGGTAACGAGATCTTTAATAAAGTCCCGAAAGCCTGTGCTAGGCTCAGACCTTCAGCACCTCCAAAGCCCATTTCATGGTCTTTAGACAAGTTCTTCATTTCGCTTCTCTGTTGAGCAATGAAGAATGTGCGTTAAAGGATTTGACACAAAAAGTTATTTTCCTAATTTGCACTCGTGTCCGGGGCCAGGGTTAGTGAAATTGTAGCCTCTCGAGAGAGGCAGGTCGTGTTCAGTTCCTGGATGGGGAAGAACTGAACCTGTTTCCGGATCCTACGTTTCTCGCCAAGAATGAGTTACCCACCAACAGGTGGGGTCCCTGGAGAATCTGCCCTCTGAAAGAAGATGCATCTCTATGTCCAGTAGAATGCCTAAAGGTCTATCTTCATAGAACTTCAGACTTCAAGGGTGGTCAACTATTCAGGGGAGAAACATCAGGCTCAAATTTATCTCTGAATCAACTCAGAGCAAAAATCACATATTTTATTCGCAGAGCGGATCCTGACAATACACCCGCAGGTCACGATCCGAGGAAAGTTGCCTCATTCTTAAATTTCTTTAATTGCATGGATTTTGAACATCTCCGTTCATACACTGGCTGGAAGTCTTCCAGAGTGTTCTTTCGCTACTATGCGAAGCAAGTAGAGGAACTAAAAGAGATCTGTGGTAGCAGTGGGTCGCGGTGTTAACCCTACTGTTTAACTCTGCGAGGAACAGTGGTCTTAATTGGGACGATTAATTCCAGGGTGAGTGTGTAGTTACATACTGTACTACAAACTAAGTGAGGGCACTGTGTTGCCCATCCAGACTGTTCCATTTCCGAAGGTGAACCTAGCATAAGTGCAGACATGTGTGCCGAGCGTTTCTAACGCTAATGTCATTGATTTGTAATACAGGCTTTTATGACTTTGATACCTCGGTATCTTAAAAGTGGCATCTAATGTTTTTTCTTTCAGACAAACAAGCCCTGTTTACTATCATACTTATGCTTAAAGTTTTGGGTTATCCTCTTCTTATATATATATGTATAATTGTGGTTAACCTGTCTGTTTATTGTCTGTCAATAAGCTTGTTCTTGAGAACCTTGCGTCTCCTTCACCTGTGTCAATTTATTGGTATAATTGAGCATTCATTCTATGTACCTTATCTGGGATAATTCTAATAGAATTGTTCCTTTATGCAAGCTATGTTGCATTGGTTTTCCTCCTATGCGGATATAAAACCTTTGGCCAATACAAGTATTGTGCGGAAAACTGGTCGATATTTCATATTGACGCAGTGGTCCTTTACAAACTATGCTTTACTTAATATAGGGCGAGACCACTATATTAGCTTGCCTGGTATTCATACATAGATATATGTACTCTTCGAGACTTTCCAGAGTCTAGTAGGACTCTTCCCTGTAGGGGGCAGGAAGCTCTAACATAGTTTATAGTTAGTTGAAAAGATGTATAACGGTAACATCTTAGGTCTCTAGGTCTAGTCGACCGGGAATAAATATCTCCGGGGAGTACGGCACGTTCTGAGAATCCACAGATACAGTAATGCTCTGGTACACTTCCATCAGGACGACATGGCTTGAGCCCAAAAAACGGATTTTGAGCGAAGCGAAAAATCTATTTTTGGGTGAGATAGCCATGTCGTCCTGATGGACCCGCCCTTGCCTTTCTAAGAAAGGGCTGTAGGACCCCTCCCTACATACAGTATCTGTAGCACCTCGTGTACGCTACAAGGAATACAGATGGCGCCAGGATTGGCGCCAGGCACGCATACGAATCGGGGGATAGGGAAGCCTTGGGAGCGGCTCCCCTTTTTCTTTCCCGAATTCGTATCTCGTCAATCTCCCTCCTACGAGACGAATCTCTGTTCAGGTCGTAGATTGCCATGTGACGTGTCTAGAATACGTCCTCTGATATGTCGCGATATCCCTTTCACGAGGGATACTCGCTCCAGGAGTTAGAATTCTGGTACCTTAAGGTAAATTCTCTGGGAATATCGCCGTAGTTGTAATATACCCTAGGAAGCTACCCTATAGGAACTTCCATCAGGACGACATGGCTATCTCACCCAAAAATAGGTTTTTCGCTTCGCTCAAAATCCGTATATATATATATATATATATATATATATATATATATTTGTGAATATTTCGTATGTCAGTCTGCAGTTTTACAGGAAAGATGAAGAGCGATATTTGGTAAACACTCTCAAGAATAACATTTTTCTTATATATATCTGAGCACCGAGAAGTTTTACTTAAATACTAGTGGTAGAGGTACATATTTGCTCAATCTTTATTATTTTATTCGTTATTTCAAAATATTTTTAACAGCATATTCGGTGTTATAACTTTAGCCTTCTTTTAATTTTAATTTGTTAAAGTTTTTTTTTATTGTATCTTTGAAGTATTTTCACTTACGTTGTTCGCATTTGTCCACACTCAAATTCCATGTTCCATTCCATTGGGTTTCATGTCCATTGATCTGTTGTGATTGGTCTAGTATTCCTTGTGTAATTCCTCTTGATTTATTATTCCATTTGTTTCGGTCCGCAACTATTCTCTTTTCTACTTTGTCTACCAGTTGATTGGTGTTTATTCTATTCTACTTTATTACAATTTTGTAATAATTACCTCCCCCCCCTGGGAGGTTATAAAATGGAGTCGGTTTATCTATTTATTTGTTTGTGAGGATGGATGTCCGTCTATGGACAGGATTACGTCAAAACTACTCGACGGATTTTAACGAAATTCCCACTACATGAACGACCTCATTAAATTTTGGAGATGAGCTGGTTCAAGATCATGATTGTGGATCAGCATTGAACTTTTCACCATCTGCAATCAGAGTATGAAACGGGGGCTGGTGGGGTGGGGGTGCACTGTCCTTAGACTTTAGTTAAACGTTACAGTAGATTCATCCTCTGTCATTATATGCAAACATAGAGTTTCGTCCGTAGTCTTCAGTAAAATATTGTCAATATTCATTAGCGGAGGTTTGAAATGCTCTTGTTATCCTTTTAATATTCTTTCTCATTACTCTTTCATTTCCTCTTACACTCCATTTCCCCTTGGAGTCGTTAATAAAAATCTCCTCCTCTTTCTAGTAAAGACTATTCAAATTAAGTCTTCAAAGAGTCTCGTCATTCATTCAAGTCTTAAGAGGCTTTCAGTAATTACGGTGAAGGTTGTTTAAGTGAATTTGATTCTGGGTCTTAAAATTCCTTCAAGCTTTTCACTTCCTCGACTTGAGATGAATGGAAAGAGAAGACTGGAGAGAGTGAAGTTGATTACTTCAATGGCTATATTCAGGTGTATTTAGGAAGAAAGTGTCAGGGAAAGAACATGGAATGGGCAACCTCGCTTCTTGAATCTTGGTGTATATTTGGGTGTGATTTTATTAAATTTTTTTCCTGTTTATCTTTATATCTAACATAGTTTAATTTAACATCTGTGAGTCTAGCTTAAATCAAGGTTCTTATTTGGAAATCTTTTGATTTAGCAATGAAAACTTTCCCTCTCTCTCTCTCTCTCTCTCTCTCTCTCTCTCTCTCTCTCTCTCTCTCTCTCTCTCTCTCTCTCTCTACCCTTGTCTTTCCAACACGATCATGCATCATCTATCCATGTTTTAGCAAAAGTCTCATGAAAAAATAACTGATTATGGAACAGATATTCGAAAGAAAAATAAATTTCTTAGAAATTTCTAATTTACTTTGTTTATTTAGAACACGTTTCTCCTTGTGATTATTGTGGGAAAATATTTCCCCAATAATTTCAGATCAAAGAATACTAGGAATTAACGTTTTAAAGTTCACTTGGAAAGGGAATGAATTGATCCCTGGTTCTCGTTTAGTAAATCTTGACTATCCACTTATTGCTTAGGTTTAAAGGTCGATCATGAATGGCAGAGGCAGGGGACAATCATAATGCCCTAAAGACTAGCCATATATACATCAGGTCACACTGAAGGGGAGGTTGTAGACACTACAAGAAACTATCCATCTTGAGCGGGTCTCGTACCCCTATTATCATTATTATTATTATTTTTATTTTTATTAGTTTTACTTGCTAAGCTACAACCCTAGTTGGAAAAGCTGGATGCTATAAGCCCAGGAGCTCCAATAGGGAAAATAGCCCAGTGAGAAAAAGAAACAAAGAAAAATATATTTTAAGAAGAGTTTAAATGTTTAAAGACCACTCATGAATGGCAAAGGCAAGGTGCAGTGACAGTGCCCTATCGAGCAGGATAATACCCTAGAGACATGATCAGCACCCAAGCACTCTTTTCACCCAAGCTAAGACTAGAGAGGGCCAGACAATGGCTGCTGATAACTCAGCAGGTAAGCTCTAAAAGCTCCCCCAAAACCCCCATCCTTAGCTTACACTATTGGCAAGGTTGCAGACACCAAGAAGCTATATAGCTTGAGCATGTCTCGAACCCCAGTCTAGAAGATCGTGAGGCAGGGACGTTTCCAATAGGCCACCACGATTTCCCATAGTCACATTGCTGCATTAGATGAGTCAGGTTCGGTTTATTAGCAGTTTTGTCAAACTTTATTCTTTGTTTCAGTTTATTAACTTAAGTTTTAAAGTCTTTGTATTTCAAAGGAAAATAGGAATCGCCATAAGTAAATACTTTAAAAAGATTAATACATTAATATTCATCGGTGAACGTAATCAATATTCATAGCTGAATTCATATCCCCAAATCACGTGGCTACTTTCACATTCTGTTTGTAGTTTATTCCTTTCTTCCATGCTCTGTCAGCGTCGTGAATAATTTAATATTTACTCTCTCTCTCTCTCTCTCTCTCTCTCTCTCTCTCTCTCTCTCTCTCTCTCTCTCTCTCTCTCTCTCTCTCTCTCTCTCTCCGATGCTCCAGTGCTTGGCTTAAGGTCTAAATTTTATATTCAATTCAATCTCTCTCTGATGACCCTGTGCTTGGCTTAAGTCCTTAATATTTTATTCAATTCAATCTCTCTCTCTATAATACTATTAGTAATAATGATTGTATTTTTTTTTTATTTTTGACGATTTGCAGAATTCAATAAAAAGCGAAGAATTCGAAATTTTCAAAACTGAGTTATGAGAAAAATGGCTATCATATATTGGATAAAATAACACAAATGTATATATATACATACTCACATACACACATATAATCACAAATAGTTTTTGATATGGAATTGACTATGCTTTGAGATCGGAGGAGTTCTTTCTCTGATAAGTAATTCTACCTGGGCAAGGATTCGAACCTTTATAGCTGACATTGAAATGTATGAAAATCACGAGTGGTAGCGACACAATTTTATATATATATAATATATATATATATATATATATATATATATATATGTGTGTGTGTGTGTGTGTGTGTGTGTGTGTGTGCGCGCGCGCGTACCCCCGTGTGTGTGTGTTTGTGTGTAAAATTCCAATAAACAGTAACTACTCAATCGTGAATTATTATTAGGTAAATGTAAAAGTTGTACATTTCTAGAGATAATTTTGTCAAAAGTACTCTTGAGAATGTTTTTTTTTTTTCTAATTTAGGAAATAGAGACAAGTCTTATCATAATAATTATATAGGATTTTTGTTCACTGCATACAGAGAGAGAGAGAGAGAGAGAGAGAGAGAGAGAGAGACCTATTCATACATTAGCAAACACAACCACATGCGCAACATCATGTCAAACATCACCATAATCAAACTCGTCGAACACGTTTTGAACTTGCTTGTATATATGATTGACTGTGGACTCATGACACGTATCGCTTCCTCCGTCGGAATAATTGAGAATTAATTCTGCAGATACCACCTGTGTCTCTTAGTATCAGTGTGGCATCTGTTTGGGAATTATACAAGGGTGAAGCTGTGAATGTACGATATCTCTCTCTCTCTCTCTCTCTCTCTCTCTCTCTCTCTCTCTCTCTCTCTCTCTCTCTCTCTCTCTCTCACCAAGTATTCAAAAAGATATAGCAGTATTAGCTAGTGCCACCAATCTAGTTCCAATACTAAGACAATTTGGATATAGACAGGGAATGGAATGTTTGAACTTATTTGATCTATAATATCGACGAGTAAGGAGCCAGTTAATGGAGGCATTCAAAATTCTTGAAATGAATAACAAATGTAAATTACACGGTTAGCACAAATAAGTCCAGAGGTAACGGATACAAACTGGAATTGAAAAGATACAACACCACTTAATGTGGTAATTTCTTTACATACACAATGCATGGAACAGACTTCCATCGGATGTAGTGAACAGTAACACTGTAAACGAATTCAAGAATAAGTTATATTAGGCAGAAGTATAGAAACTTTTAAACTAATTCGTTCTACCCATGAGCAAATGGAGTCTCCGCGGATAGACTACTGTAGGTCTTTGAGACATCCAAAATCCTTTTAACACACACACACTCTCTCTCTCTCTCTCTCTCTCTCTCTCTCTCTCTCTCTCTCTCTCTCTCTCTCTCTCTCTCTCTCTCTCTCTCTCTCTCTTGTAAATTGGTAAACAGTGGAAGCGAAATTAGAATTCTCTTAACTTTCTCTATTTCAAAGTGCGAGTGACAGTACACATCAGATGGAGCATTATCAGATCCGCGTTTATTAAGGCCAGTCAAATGGACGAGACACCTAATTTCTGTGGCAAGCAATTTCATTTGTTCGAAAACCTTGAGTGTTGAACTTGGGATTTGAGATTCATGGATTAATTTCCTTAATTTTTTTTTTTATTAAGTTTCATGTAAATTTTATGCGGAAGCTGACTTGAGCAATTTGGACATTCTAAAATGTCATCATATTTGTTATTCCTTTAACGGTTTTAAAGGCCGCTCATGAATGGCAGAGGCAAGGGACAGTGACATTGCCCTATCAAGCAGGACAATGCCCTAGACACTAACCATATATACATATGACCAGCGCCCAAGCTAGGACCAAGGAGGACCAGGCAATGGCTGCTGATGACTCAGCAGATAGACCTATAGGCTCCCCTAACCCCCATTCTGTGCTCACAAGGATGGTAAGGTTGCAGCAACCAATGAAACTAACGAGTTTTAGCCGGACTCGAACCCCAGTCCGGCGTTCACCAGTCAGGGACGTTACCTCATCGGCCGCCACAACCTAGTAAAGATCAATAAATACGATAATAATCACTTATGAATGTTTGAAAGGAACCTGATAAGTCTCCATCAGATTTATTAAAATAGAAAGAATTCAGGTTATTGATATCCCAAGGTAAATGAGTTTAGGATTAGGGGAAAAAACAGGTAATAGATATTCCAAGGTAAATTTATCTTGATATGAATCGTAATATATAGCAACAGGTCCTCCATAAAGTAGGTTCAAGGGTTTCGGAGATAAACTCGAGAGTTAACCGACTCGATAAGTTGTTTGCAGTTTCAAATGTCGAAACTTTCAGTAACCCTGTAGTCGAGTTCAGAGTCAATACAGATATCTACAGTATAGTGACTCTCGAGTCTATCAACTTTCGATTAAAATCTCCATGTATATTTTTTCTCAAAACTTTGGTTGTCTATTGATCTCTCTAAATAAAAAATAAATAAAAAAGCATACTCTACATGACAATTAAAATAAATGGTAACAATATTTTGAAGAATTTATTTGGTTTCAATACCCGTTATTAACTACAGATATTATTGGTATGAGTTAGATTAAAATCGTTAGAGATATTCTGTACTTTCTTATTCATTATACATCATTATCAGTTTTAATTATTATAATTTATTATTATTATTATTTTGATAAGGAAGAAGATTCCTTCTTTGAAATCTTGGAACCCAGGGAACTCCATTATTGATTTTGTCTCGAGATTTTTACTTAGAAGTGTTTTTATTATTTACTAATGTTTATATATTTAATTAATTAATTATGTACCTTCATGTACTCCACCGGATCCAATTTCCTCGTCGTTTCCAAAATCCTTCTAAGAGTCACTTTCAGCCTTGTCCTCTTTCTTTTCCCCCATCCCCTTCTTCTTCTTCTTCTTCTTCTTCTTCTTCTTCTTCTTCTTCTTCAGAAAGGTCTTAAGTTCATAGTACCACCTGCCAAAGTAAATCAGATGAAATTAAGAGTATATTTGAGCCAAACCAAATAATGATAATAATAACGTTGATAACAGTACTTCAAGGGATGAGTTCAAAGACTCAGTGGATATGTTATCATAATGAGCAATGGCATTCCCGCCTCTGTTCATCTGGTTAAAGTTGCGGGGCGAATAGAGGTGGCCCTGTTGGTCCTTGCTTTGTGTATGTAGCTGTTGCTGGTTCCAACCCTGTAAAATGTAAATACGTTGGTACTACGGCTCCCTTCATTATGAAAATATTACATCCTTTTTCACAGAATTTTTTTCAGCCATAACTTTTGAAATTTTACACCTGGTCTGTACCAACGAACTACAAAAGACTCAAAAATTATTGTCCTTATTCTGATCAGTTTCGAAGATGGGAGGAAGGGGAAACAGAATGCTGATATTATCTAATTTAGGCCTATATTATTATTGTTTTTATTATTATTATTATTATTATTATTATTATTATTATTATTATTATTAGTTGCTAAGCTACAACCCCAGTTGGAAATACACGATGCTATAAACCCAAGGGCTCCAACAGGGAAATTAGCTTAGTGAGGAAAGGAAATAAGGAAATATACTACAAGAGAAGTTTAAGAATAATAACATAGAATAAATCTATTATATGTAAACTATAAAGACTTCAAAAGAACAGAAGGGAGAGAAATAAGATAGAATAGTTAGCACGAGTGTACCCTCAAGCAAGAGAACTCTACCCCAAGACAGTGGAAGACCATGGTACAGAGGCTATGGCACTACCCAGGATTAGCGTTGAAAACCAATCTTGTAGGCATAAAAGGTTGGTATGTTTTAATCTCCAAGGAGGATGGACCTGCTTCTTCGGTAGGACTATTTTCTATTTTCTAAATTGTTCAGAACATAGTCTTAGATACTATATAGCAATGATGAATGGAGAAGTATTGATTTAAAAGCACAGGATAGAGACGACTGGTGAAATCTAATTGAGGCCCTTTGCGTTAATAGCCATAGGAGGAGATGATGATAATGATGATGATGATGATGAGGATGAATGAATGACTAACATCAATAACTACATAAAACTCAAAAACATAA
>NC_090753.1:61568854-61571354 GCF_036898095.1 Palaemon carinicauda
TCTCTCTCTCTCTCTCAATAATAATTATAAAAATGCTGATAATTTTAGTAATTTTATTGTTAATTATTATTATTATTATTATTATTATTATTATTATTATTAAAATTAGGTATATATGTATAGGCACCGAAATTTACTCAATTTTGTATGTATGTATTTGTGTGTATATATATATATATATATATATATATATATATATATATATATATATATATATATATATATACGTGTGTGTAGATTAAATTCATATTTGTAACTTCTATCAAATATTGATCGTAAATGTTAAGATAGTATATATATGATAATAACGTTTGTTAATTATGCAAATTGTAAATTATCAAAGTGATTCGAATATTCTAATTATAGAACAGAAAGGTTTTATTAGATTTCTGATAATTAGAAAATTATGTTGATTATGAAACGTGTTAATTGCATCGTTAAAAATCGAATCTGTTGATTATGTCAATTGTTTATTATAGTCTCAAATCATTTGACGAATAACATATAAATTTCCCTCTCAAGTGCTGCACATTTATTAGTTACCAGCATCATTGATCTTTATCCTTATTTTATTGTAATTATGAATGACGTAAATAATATATGTTGTTACGTTTCGGGACATCATATGATTAGGTTCCTAAGTGTGTGTTACTGTATTCCAGCTCGGGGGGACTTTCTTTAGAAAGGTGTCTTATAGATGGTCTGGAGGGAGAGAGAGAGAGAGAGAGAGAGAGAGAGAGAGAGAGAGAGAGAGAGAGAGAGAGAGAGAGAGAGAGAGAGAGAGAGAGAGAGAGAGAATCTTCTTGGCAAGTCAATAAACCAACGTAATAAAGGAACATATTGTAGATATTGCTTCGAAAATTTTATGAATAAATTAATGATATTCATTTTTTCCTCCAGCACAAATTCCCTCCAATTTTTCAATCACATTCAGTCAACCGTTATATGGAAAACTACAGGTCATTCCACAATTTTCTCTGAATGTAGACTATTTTCAGATGACTGCAGGAAATGTTATTGTATGTTACACCGAGTGCCCCTCTAGTTATTCTGTTTCAACGAGTGCCCCTCTAGTTATTGTGTGTTACACCGAGTGCCCCTCTAGTTATTATGTTTCAACGAGTGCCCCTCTAGTTATTGTGTGTTACACCGAGTGCCCCTCTAGTTATTGTGTGTTACACCGAGTGCCCCTCTAGTTATTCTGTTTCAACGAGTGCCCCTCTAGTTATTGTGTGTTACACCGAGTGCCCCTCTAGTTATTCTGTTTCAACGAGTGCCGCTCTAGTTAATGTGTGTTACACCGAGTGCCCCTCTAGTTATTCTGTTTCATCGAGTGCCCCTCTAGTTATTGTGTGTTACACCGAGTGCCCCTGTAGTTATTGTATGTTACATCGAGTGCCCCTCTAGTTATTGTGTGTTACAATCGAGTGCCCCTGTAGTTATTGTATGTTACATCGAGTGCCCCTCTAGTTATTGTGTGTTACAATCGAGTGCCCCTGTAGTTATTGTATGTTACATCGAGTGCCCCTCTAGTTATTCTGTCACAACGAGTCCCCCTCTAGTTATTGTACGTTACATCGAGTGCCCCTCTAGTTATTCTGTTTCAACGAGTGCCCCTCTAGTTATTGAATGTTACATCGAGTGCCCCTCTAGTTATTTTGTTTCAACGAGTGCCCCTCTAGTTATTGAATGTTACATCGAGTGCCCCTCTAGTTATTGAATGTTACATCGATAGCCCCTCTAGTTATTGTGTTTCAACAAGTGCCCCTCTAGTTATTGAATGTTACATTGATGGCCCCTCTAGTTATTGTGTTTCAACGAGTGCCCCTCTAGTTATTGTATGTTACATCGAGTGCCCCTCTAGTTATTCTGTTTCAACGAGTGCCCCTTCTAGATATTGTATGTTACATCGAGTGCCCCTCTAGTTATTGTACGTTACATCGAGTGCCCTTCTAGTTATTCTGTTTCAACGAGTGCCCCTCTAGTTATTCTGTTTCAACGAGTGCCCCTCTAGTTATTGAATGTTACATCGAGTGCCCCTCTATTTATTGTGTTTCAACGTGTGCCTCTCTTGTTATTGTATGTTACATTGAGTGCCCCTCTTGTTATTGTATGTTACATCGAGTGCCCCTCTAGTTATTGTATGTTACACCGAGTGCCCCTCTAGTTATTGTATATTACATCGAGTGCCCCTCTAGTTATTGTATGTTACATCGACTGCCCCTCTAGTTATTCTGTGTCACAACGAGTGCCCCTCTAATTATTCTGTCACAACGAGTGCCCCTCTAATTATTGTATGTTACATTGAGTGCCCCTCTAGTTATTGTATGTTACATCGAGTGCCCCTCTAGTTATTGAATGTTACATCGATAGCCCCTGTAGTTATTGTGTTTCAAAGAGTGCCCCTCTAGTTATTGAATGTTACATTGAAGGCCCCTCTAGTTATTGTGTTTCAACGAGTGCCCCTCTAGTTATTGTACGTTACATCGAGTGCCTCTCT
>NC_090753.1:61576354-61583854 GCF_036898095.1 Palaemon carinicauda
TTTGTGTGTGTTTGGGGAGAGCTCTCTCTCTCTCTCTCTCTCTCTCTCTCTCTCTCTCTCTCTCTCTCTCTCTCTCTCTATATATATATATATATATATATATATATATATATATATATATACATATATATATATATATATATATATATATATATATATATATATATATATACTTACTGTATATTCATGTAGGTGTGTAATTATATATTGTAAGTTTATAAGCGTACTTATATATTTCCCCAGTTGAGAGAGTTAATGCTTAGATGAAACTAAAATTTCCTTAAGGGTTTAACTTAACCTGATATTCTTAGAAAAATTTCCAAATTGACTCATCCGTCAGACGGCGATTACAGGTAGAAAATGTTTCTTATGAAATGTACAATCATTGCTTCGGGGTTTACTCAGGATTTCTTTGATTGGTCTCTAATGCATAAAGGACTTATAATATAATCATCTATTTCTGTTACTCTCCGAAGTTGCTGCTGTTGAGCTGTGCACTTTATTTAGTTTTATTTTACCAATATATTTAAGCAATTCTTTATGTGGTTACTTGATTTTTTTTCATTCTTTTTTTAATAAGTTCCTCTTCAAAGAAATTTTGGTAATGTCAAATGTTCTTCCTTCTAAAGACGACTAGAAAGTCTATTTATTGATCCTGGTTCCTTTATTTTTCTGTCTATGGTCCTCATATTTTATGTTATTTTATTTATTTTTTTCAATACATGTTACCTCGTTAAAGGCTTCGGGTCAAATTTAGAGGACCATAAAGGGATATTGGCCATGCTACTTCCCATGGCAACAAATTCATGGTTCAAGGAAGTCTTCAGTCGGACTTAATTCCCGATAGAACTTGTGTCTGCGTGTCAATGTGTCTTTAATCTTGTCTTCTTAACTTACTGTGTATGTTTGATGGCGTCTCAATCAAAAGTGGAACAAAGGTTGATGCTCCTGTTATACGTTCTTTACTGTCTCTCTCATTCATAGCCTGCACTCATGACTAGTCAGAGGTAGTATTAAGTTAAAGCACTATATTTAAACTAGTGTACGCGACCCGTTAGTAATGGCGGTTAAATAATTAGGTAGATATGCATGCACATACACCACCCTCTCGCCATGGTATGATTGCTCCCTCCTCTCTACCTGAGGGATGGGGGAGAGCTGAGCATTTGGAGGAATAATTGGAGCGTGATCGGAAAGATATATATATATATATATATATATATATATATATATATATATATATATATATATATATATATATATATATATTTAGATATTGATATAGTTGTATATATATAAATATATATATATATATATTTATATTTACTGTATATATATATATATATTTATATATACATATATATAATTATATACTGTGTATATATACACTATATATATACATATTTATAAATACATACATACGTACATACATACATACATTACATTACATACATACATACATACACGTATATATATATATATATATATATATATATATATATATATATATATATATATATATATATATGTATATATATATATATGGGGAGAGCTGAGCATTTGGAGGAATAATGGGAGCGTGATTGGAGATATATATATATATATATATATATATATATATATATATATATATATATATATATATATATATATATAAATATAAGTATATATATATATATATATATATAAATATATATATATATATATATATATATATATTTATATATATGTGTATATATATATATATGTGTGTGTGTGTGTGTGTGTATATATGTATATATATATGTGTATATATATGTATATATATACATATATATATATATATATATATATATATTCATATATATATATATATATAGAGAGAGAGAGAGAGAGAGAGAGAGAGAGAGAGAGAGAGAGAGAGAGAGATATACATATACATATATGTGTATATATATGTATATATATACATATACATATATACACTGTATATTCCCATTTAGCAATCAGCCACTGAGGATGCCACAAAGACACAGTTTCTCTTAGAGTTTAGAACAGTGGTTCCCAACCTGTGGTACGCGAGGGCCTTCCAGGTGGTACGCGAACACTTTCGGGCAAAGACGAAGCACAAAGAATGCTCTCCTTTAAACTTCTGGGTGAGCATGGCCTCCTCGTACCCGACGCTAGCCCGTCACGCTGTTCCCCAGCTACTGATTTTCCCCTCGACGTGGGAGTGCGAGCAGGGGTTCTCAGTCTTCATGGCCATCAAGTCGAAGAGCCGGAACCGTCTTGCTGCGCCCGGGCATGATTTCCGATGTGCTGTGAGCAAAGTCATGCCCCGCATTGACCAGCTGATGGAGAAGAAGCAGATACAGCCCTCGCATTGAGTTGTTGTTTTCTTAATTAATTTGCGTGTTCTATTTTCACAATTAAAGAAATAAAGTGGTATCTGATCGAATTTAGTTTCTCTGGAACCAGGTGGTACGCAGCGACTGTACGGGCCCTCCAAGTGGTACTCGATCACAAAAAGGTTGGGAATCACTGGTCTAGAAGCTCAGAGTTGCAGTTTCAGCGTATAGTGAAATGCGGCTGCCAATGACCGTTGACTTCAGCTCCTGCTGCTCTCATTCTCTCCTCATCCTTGTCCGTTTTCAGTGTCCCCCAAGCCGATCCATAATCTGTTTCAAGTTTGAAAACCTCTTGCTGACTTTATGCACGGTGTCTCTCCCTAATGACAGCCAACGCAAGAGCCCGTGTCCCACACAACAGTGGGACATTCTTAACCTCACCGTTCCAAAGATGTCCATTAACATGTCTACCAGAATCCGAGGTACAAGAGTATACAATGATATATAGGTGTGTATGAAGTACCAGTACCAGTACGATAAGGATAGGGAAGTGGGGAATATGGGGAAAGGATAAGTACCCCTGGATACAATCCAGTTTATAGCCCGAAGGCAGGTACTTGGGATGGGAAAGAATAAGGGAAAAAGGGGGGAAAGAGAAGTACAGGAAAAGAATAAAAGAGAGGGGCAGACCCTCATGCGACATTAGCTAGTAGTAGAATTAATCTGAGGAAAGAAGAGACAGGCAGGAAAAGGAAAGGTTCTTTGGTTCATGCCAAGCTAAAGGACACCATTCGACTATCACCAATTTGTTGATTAAATAAGGTTTGATGGTTAATGTGTATGAAGGAAGATACTCCATGTGTCACACTTACTTTTTTGTTGTTACTTCTCATGGCTAAGAAGTTTTTATAAGAAACACTGTTTAAACTTAGACTATCATGCATAGATATGATTTAAAGGAAATAGTTCATCTGTCTTCTTGTCAGTGTATATGTCACACCTGCCCTGTCGATTTCAGTCACACTTGGTGATAATTTAGACAGTCTTGCATAGATACGACATATATGAAGCAAGATCGTATGATGATTGTTTGAGCGTCAGTATGTGTACTACACTTACCTGGTCACCTGAACTCCTTGTACATAGTGAAATGGATTTCAGTCAAAGTATAAATCTGGACCTATCATTCGTAGTTAAGCTTGATTTTTTTTTTCTATTTTTCTTTCTCTTTCAGTTTATCTGTCATGCTTACTTTGTTCTTAGAACAGAACCTGTAAACGCCAAAGATACGAAAGTTTACTGACTGCAACTTTGGTCATGACTTTCGCACTGAAAACACGTGCCCTTGTTGCATTGATGTTGCACAAGCATATCTTTTGTGGGGTAAATTGCAAGATTTATTCCCTCTTGCAAGAATAGTAATAGGTATTCCAACAATGTTCAGAGAAATAGTTTAGTAAGGGATATCCGTTTCCTAGCTCTCAGAATGCTTGTCAATTTTTTTAATCATTTGCTCTTATGTTATTCATCCAATTTCGCATTGATTTCTAGTCTTTATAGAATGATTTACTTTATGAGTATTCCGTAGAGATCCGTGGATAGCATTTATAATATTTATATTTCAGAACTTTGATAGTTTTTTTTTTTTTTTTTTTTTTTTTTTTTTATCCTGTTTCTTTTGGCTGCGTGAATATTTTTAATTGTAACTTTAAAACCTATCCACCCCCAATCTATATTTTCCTACGCTTTTAAATGTAGTGTTTTTTAGCATTTGCAAACTCTTCATGAAGTGTACTGAAGTTTTTGTAAAATATGTTTCTCCACTTGGGTTGGCTAATCTCTTCCCTCTTAGTAACAATGATAATTCAGTCTCTTGGATTATGGCGGCCAACATAGTAACGTCCCTGACTGGTGAACGCCAGACTGGAGTTCGAGTCCCGGTCAAACTCGTTAGTTTTTTTGGTAGCTGCAATCTCACCATCCTTGTGAGCTAAGGATGGGGTGTTTGGGGGGAGCCTAAAGGCCTATCTGATGAGTCATCAGCAGCCATTGCCCGGCCCTCCTTGGTCCTAGCTTGGCTGGAGAGGGTCCATGGGCGATGGTCAATCTCTAGGGCATTGTCCTGCTTGATTTGGCAACGTCGCTGTCCCTTACCTCTGCCATTTATGACTGGCCTTTAAACCTTTAAACCTTTTGCAATTCTTGCTTGTTTATTTCCGAAGGTTTTTCTAGCCTTCTTTTTTAATGCTTGATTATTGACAAGTTCCCTGATTCGAATTGCTGAATCTACTGCATTCATTCATTCACCTTTTTCTCTTTCTCATCAGGAATGTGCTGATGACATTGATTTCGCTGACATGTAAAAGTTTAGAACTGTATTTGCATTTGATTTACATTTTAAGCTTTTAGCGTTCTTGAATCTTGTGCGAAAACCTTAGAGAATCTTTAAAAGAGTTGGCGAGAAATATAGCCGGAGTTAAGGATAAATGGAAATGTAACTGCAGTTTATTATGCTAAATATAAAATACTGCTGTTGCCGTTACATGGTTCATAAATGTGTGAACGAGAGACAAGGAGGGAGAGAAGTTTAGAAGTTTACGTTGAAAGAATTTATATGTTTAAAAAGATGGAGACATATGTTCTAGAGAAATAAGGATGAAAGGAATGATTGGAACTATACTTGATGTAGATAATTGAATGGGATAAAATTTCGGGATTATTCGATATATGCATGAATATAATTTAAAAGTTTAAATGTTTTTGTAAGTTGTGAAAAATATCTGAAATGATAACGAATAAGTATTGTAGTTAAACTAGTATTGAATTTAGGAAATGTTTTATGTATAGAATCTGCTATCATTATATAGATTATTTAAGGTTTGACGTTATTGAATCTATATAAATCATGTAGAGAGCGAATTGAAGGTGTGTAGGATGGACACTTACTTTCCTGATATTCATTTTCTCTGGAATTGCATCGATAATTCTTAGGGTAGAGGAGAAAGCGACATTGATAATATCACAAAATTGTTAATTTATTTCATACTTATTACCATTGAGGTATCCGTATCCATTAGAATTTCTTAAAGATCCTTTAACTAAACTTATAAAACCATCATTTAAGTAATGTTTTCCTTCCTAGTTTAAATCCTTCAACTACATTTACAAAGACCTTTTTTAAGTAATGTTTTCCATTTATATGATTAAACTTAACAAGTAAATGCCTATCACTACTGTTTCTCACTTCACCATGCAGTGAAGGATATCATTTCTTATTAAGTGATCTTGATTCTTTTTCAAAGAAAAAAGGAAAATAGAGAGATATTATATGCGACAAGGAAGAAATTATTCGGTGAGAAGTGAAGGAAATTACTTCATTATTTTTAGGACAGATGACTCGCAATAAGGTTTAGCCCTGTTAAAAGGCCGTTCATGAATGGCAGAGGCAAGGGATAGTGACATTGGTATATCTAGCAGGACAATGCCCGAGAGAATGACTATATATACATATAATGAATGGCCAAGCCCCCTCTCCACCCAAGCTAGAACCAGGGAAGGCCAGACAATCGCTGCTGGTGACTTAGCAGGTGGATCTATATGCTCTTCCATACCTCCTATCCATAGCTCAAAAGGATGGTGAGGTTGCAGACAATAAAGAAACTATTGACTTTGAGCGGGACTCGAATCCCAGTCCGGCGAGAGTCAGAAGGGACGTTTCCAATAGACCACTAGAACCGTAATGTTTCTTTGAGGAAATGTTTATATAAAGATTGAAGAATGAAATATAATTTATCTATTCAATATTTATGTTGTTTGGGATAAAGAGATTGAAGTGAAACTTTAGCCTTTTTTTTGGTATTACTTTATTAAAGATAAGAAAATTCTAGAAAAAATGGAACTGAAAGAAATGACAATAAACAGACTTAGAATGACGCTAATCGTATGTCACCAGTTATAAAACCTTCAGTTTGGAACGATCTAGGACGAGGGCCAACTTGAAAACTGGCCAAATCAATCAATAATTCCAGATACAAAAAAGAAGCTTTGACTGTAGATTTTTTTTATGTGATTTCAGGCATAAATTATTATTATTATTATTATTATTATTATTATTATTATTATTATTATTATTATTATTATTATTATTATTAGCTAAGCTACAACCCTAGTTGGAAAAGCAGGATGCTATAAGCCCAAGGGCTCCAACAGGGAGACAGAAAGACAAAAGCATGTACTGGTGGACACAGGAGTCTCTGGTAGGCCTTGCTTCGAAATGCACAATGTCATACCCTTACTTCGCATCGAGTGACCAAAAGGATAGTGTAGGGAGAGATAGCAGAGGGAAGAGGGGGGAGGGTTAAATAGAAGAATTTTCGGCGCAGTAAGTGTATGACTAGGTGACCTTACTCAGAGGAAGGTGTACCATGAATCCCTGTGTCCAACTGTACAGTTTTGGTTCCTGTTTTGAAATCATTTTGGAGGACATTCAGGCTTACGTGCCCTGTAAGAAAAACGATTTCTGCTATAAACGATTCATGGTAATTAAGAATTTATATATCATTGCTCATTAGAAGACTTCACATTATTAGCAATATTAGAACTCGTACCAAGGCACTATTATCTTGCATATATACAGTATGTGGGTATATACAAAGTGTTCAAGGCTATATACAAAGTTATCAAGGGTATATACAAAGTGTTCAAAAAGCCTTTGTAGTGAACATTGGAGGCCCATTACTCTTCTAGTGTTGTAGCACCACACAAAAGTCGAATATTGTTCAAAATAATGCTGTGAAACTTTTTGAACACCCTGTATATATACACAACAACAACAACAAATGCATTAGTTTCCATGTTTAATATCTGATCAAATATCACTATTACACCCTAAGGATTTTAATCTTTCCAATTATCATTCCCCGTCTTTTTTCTTCCTTCCTCCCCTAATATTCCTCCATATCATCAAACCCTTCTTGGATAATATCACTCAAACTGTGGATCATTTTATAGTCTTTTGCCCAATCTTATTTAGAATTAGTGGTCTCATTCTCGTCGCTTATTAGCAAATGTCTCTTTTATCTGACGATTACGAAGGAAGGGAGGGATGTGGTGCTTAGCAGAGGAATTTAAATGGGTGAACAAAGGGGAAAAATTATTATTATTATTATTATTA
>NC_090753.1:61591354-61593854 GCF_036898095.1 Palaemon carinicauda
TTCTAAACATTTCCCCTCATCCCAAGGGAATAAAGAATGAAATAACAAAAGCGAAACAAAAAATTATAACAATATATGGATGTTGAAGAACTCCTAATGCTATGTGAAACAGTTAACTCCCAAGTCAGGCAACCTATATTAGTAACGAGATTTTCTTCATATAAATACATGGAAGGTCTCTCTCTCTCTCTCTCTCTCTCTCTCTCTCTCTCTCTCTCTCTCTCTCTCTCAATAGATGAGGTAAGATCAATATATGGCTTATAATTTTCAAGGACTTTCTCTAATTTAACTTTCATTACATTTTTCAATATCATTGTCCCTTGGGTCAAATGACCTAGTGGCAACGCATTTGCCTTGCGTTCGCATGGTGGCATGTCGATCCTCGCCCACTGTGATTTTATGGTGTTTACTGGGGAGGTTACTATCGTGGTTGGGTACCATATTGGGGACTGGTCTTTCCCCGCCGACGTTCTGTCGAGTCTCTTCAGTCTGCAATGGAACCTAACACTTTTAACCTTTGAATCATGACTTTTGGCTTTAAAACCTTTTGTCAACGTAATTTCAAATTTCTTTGAAAGGTTCAAAGTCTATTCATGAATGGCAGAGGCAAAGGACAGTGACATTCCCCTATCAAGCAGGACAATGCCCTAGAGATGGACCATATGATCAGCGCCCAAGCCCCCTAGTTTGTTCGTGCGGAAGGAATGACTTTGATTATAATATTTTGCATTTGAATAAATATAAATGTTTTATTACAATTTTACTTATTCGTCTAAGCGTTATAATAGTTATTTATTCGTAATGCGTTTACCGACTACTTGTTTCTTTTATCATTCAATAGATTGAATATCTATATGCATATATGTTTTTTACGAATATGTCACAAGGTTACTTTCATACCAGAAGGTATTCATTCTATTTATGCAGACTAAATTAATTTTAATGGGGTAAAAAAATGATACTCTTGATATCTAGGGAAATAATCTGCAACAATTTTGATGTAACAATTTAGAGTCTGTTATATATACACGCATATGTACTGTGTATATAATATATATATATATATATATATATATATATATATATATATGTATATATATATATACATATATATATGTGTGTGTGCGCGAGTGCGTGCCTTTGCTTGCGTGCGTGTGCAATAACCAACAAGGAAAACTCAAAACGCTTAAGGATTCCTATTCGTCCCCACGACTTCATTTAGAGGAGGAATATATTGATTGATAGATTTGCAATTTATAGGGTAAAATTAACGCCCGGACATTTATACATACATTTCTAGAACAAAACAAAGAAATATTCGTGGGTGGAGCTCATCTCCCATTATCCAAGGTGGGAGTAGCTTTAAGGGGCAGGTCAAAGGTCAGGCGTCTCTACGTCTTCATAAAGTAACCTACAATTCCTTTATACTTATAAAATTCTATCGTGAATAATCTTGTTTATACATGTATATATATAAAAAAAAACATGTAAAGCTGGACAGATATGCAATCACATATACAGCTTGATCATATTTGAGAGAGAGAGAGAGAGAGAGAGCATAATCATGTCGTTGTTTAGTAGTTCAGTCCAGTAATCTCTCTCTCTCTCTCTCTCTCTCTCTCTCTCTCTCTCTCTCTCTCTCTCTCTCTCTCATCTCTCTCTCTGTCTGAACTATATAGTTGGTGTTTTGCAGACAAAAACTGAGGGGCAAACGATTTCTAGGAGAGAGAGAGAGAGAGAGAGAGAGAGAGAGAGAGAGAGAGGAGAGAGAGAGAGAGAGAGAGAGAGAGAGAGAGAAATCGTTGGCTCTCAACTTTTGTCTGCAAAACACCAACAATAAACAGTTTCAAAGCAAAAGATAAAACTATCAAGTGAACTCTGAATGTATATAATTTTTATTAGTTTTTTTAATAAGCAAATGAGAACAGGAATAAATGTCGCTATTATTTGAATACATTTTATCTCTATATACTCCCTAGAGATAAAATGTATTCAAATAATAGCGACATTTATTCCTGTTCTCATTTCGTTATTTAAAAAAACTAATAAAAATGATATACATTCCAAGTTCACTTGATAGTTTTATCTTTTACAAAAATACAATTAACACAAATCCTTTTGACTTTTTAATAAATAGTATTTCATGATATTTAGTGAAAGCCAATTTATTATATGATCTCAAAAATTGCTGGAAATCACCTGGAACCAAAGGTAATTTCATAATTAGATTTCATGAAAGTCAATTTTGATTCGAGGTTATCCAAAAACTCTATAATAAAACAACAAAAAACAAACAGAAGATGAGTTGTTCATGCAAGTAAAAACATTTAAAGTATCATTAAATTAGAAAATAAATATTCATTTCCTCACAGGCATTATATTCGGGTAAACAACCTGTATCAGCAGTTCGAAATATATTTCCCCAAATTTGCATAGATCTGATTAATTTGACAAATGTAAACAAAGTTGGCAATTCACAATTTCATCCACATGTAAATAA
>NC_090753.1:61601994-61604494 GCF_036898095.1 Palaemon carinicauda
GGCCCTATGTGGTAACGTACTTGACTGGTGATCGCCAAACTGGGGTTCAAGTCCCACTCAAATTCTCTAGTTCCTTGGTGGCTGAAACCTCACTATCCTTGTGAGCTAAGGATGCGGCGTTTTGGGGAGCCTACAGGTCTATCTGCTGAGTCATCAGCAGCCATTTCCTTTGCCTTTCTTGGTCCTAGCTTGGGTGGTCAGTCTCTAGTGTATTATCCTGCTTGGGTAGGGCAATATCACTCTCCCTTGCCTCTGTCATTCACGAGTGGCCTTTAAACCTTTAAACCAGCGAAAACGGATAAAAACAGTAGTAATGAAACATTATTATTATTATTATTATTATTATTATTATTATTATTATTATTATTATTATATTATTATTAATGTTGGTGTTGTTGTTGTTGTTATGATATATTACTATTACCACTGTTATTACTATTGGTGATATCTTGATATTGTGTGTTCGTTATTTTACCATTTTTTCTGTTATTTTTAGTGGTTCTTTTTGGAACATATCCATTACAGGGGGTAGTGGGGTGGGGGAGGGGACCAGCATGGGTTACTTCAGGTCCATTTACTTTAAAAGCTTCCTGACAAAGAGAAGGAGAAAGTTACTTTTCGCTTTGTATTTTCATTCCGTAATATATTTTTTTCTTTTTATCTTTTTCTTGGAGTTTTGTCCTGAGGAAATATTTCGGTGTTTTAGATATAACGGAATTTAGATCATGATTTAACGTTTATATATGGCTGAGTTTGATTTATATTTAACTGTATTTGTCACCAGTTAGTTAATCAATAAAATATTTTTTTAAATTTATTCTTATTTATGTTACTTATTTATTTATCTTACAGATAAAATAAATGCTTGTTTTTTTTATCAATTTAGTTCATCTCTTGTCAAGGAAGTTGATTTTTTTCTCTCCAGTTAGTGAATCCATAAAAATATTTTTAAATTTAGTTTTATTTCATGTTATTTATTTCTTTATCTTATTTACAGGCAAAATAAATGCGAGGTTCTTTATCCATTTAGTTCATCTTTAGTCAAAGGAATTTGATTTGAAAAAGAAAAAATCTTTTTATATAATATAAATTTTTTCGAAATTTAATTTTTTCGATATTTAGGATAAATTAGAATTTGAATAAGTTATTCCAAGTTTATTCCATTACCTTAATATTTAACCTATCATGAATCGAAATTATATTTAAGTTTTCCTGTTACCCCCCAGAACTTTTACCACTCAAATTTGCATAAAGAATATTTAATTATCAGTTTAATAAAGTCTGGAATTACTCGACATCAGTGCAGATATTCTCAAGAATTGTAGAACGTTTGTTCTAAATACTGAATATTTGTAAAGGAATTTTTTTTTGTACCAGTTTTATTAATTCCCAACGAAAAATATGAATTTTGAGTGTTCTACATCATCCTCAATTAAAATCTAAGTCCTTGAAATTTGAATTTTTTTTTTTTTTTTTTTTTTTTTTTTGCGTAAATATATAGTGTAATATGTGTAAAGTGTAATTATAAAGGCTTTATTAAAACATCTAGATTTTAGAAACCTTCTGGGTGCAAATTAACAACCAGAAATACTCTTAATCAAATCATAAATTTCCAATACCAAGAAAAGGTTATTTCAATTTGAATATTGAATCTATTAAGTGTTTTTTTTTTTTTTTTATAAAGTAATGTTTCTAATTCCCATCATGAATTATGAAACTGTAAACTTTTGTACTCATTGCATATTTCAGTTTTATATTTTGAACCCATTATGAAATAGGGCGATCCGGTTTTTTATTTTTTATTTTATTGTGCTGTAAAATTAGAACATCCCTAACTGTGTTTTAGTGATTTTTTTTTATCTAAGTATAGACCATATCCAGTTCCTAATTGAAAACTAAGTGTGCTTTTTATAGATTAAGTTTATGAGATCTTACAAAAACTATGATCGTACATATTTATTATTATTATTATTATTATTATTATTATTATTATTAATATTATTAGCAATATTTGTTGTCATTTATTATTATAATTATTATTACTATTATTATTATTATTATTATTATTATTGTTGTTGTTGTTGTTGTTTTTATTATTATTATTATTATTATTATTATTATTATTATTACCTCCGCCAACGAAGTTGGAAGGTGGTTATGTTTTGCACTCTGTGTTTTTGTTTCTAAACAGCTTCCTGCTCACTATTTTTATCGTAGAGTAATTAAACTTGCTGGATTAACTGTTATATAAAATGCAGAAAGTGACAAAATTTTAGACGGTCAAAGGTCAAGGTCACGGTCAAGTATAATCTCCAATTCATGTAATCAGTCATAAGTTTGGACTTCGTTGTCACAGGGACTTCAAACTTGGTTCATATTTGAGTGTATCAAAATCCACGACAATTAATACATATTAAGGTCAAGGTCGATTAAAAAGGTCATGAAATAAGCTGCTGCGACGGAGGTCTGCTATCTACTGAGTGCCCCTCTATTTATTATT
>NC_090753.1:61621994-61624306 GCF_036898095.1 Palaemon carinicauda
TATAGAGTAAATATTTAATGTTAATATGATGTAAAGTCTTTTGTTATAACCATATGAATTAAAAACAATGGTAATCATAAATTATATTTAGGTATTTCTCCTTCCAGGTAAGCTTGCAGAGACGAAAAATTCTCGGTTGGGGATGACCGTGGTAGGAGAAGTTAAGGTAAATTAATTAATTAAGGGAAGATACTAAAAGCATCTCTAAAGACGTTTTTTTTTTTTTTTTTTTTTTTTTTTTTTTTTTTTTTTTTTTTTGCTGTTAATTTGTTCTTTGGCTTTGCTGGTGAATTTCCTGTTTGTGGATATATGGTTTTCAGTCCATAAAATTGATCTGTCAGTTTCTGTTATCAGTTTCTTGATCCTGGGGTGTGTTTTTCTATATATATATATATATATATATATATATATATATATATATATATATATATATATATATATATATATATATATATACAGTATATATATATATATATATATATATATATATATATATATATATATATATATATATTTCAACTTTTCTTCTTCTTCTTCCTAGGACTTGAAACTATAAGACAGATTAATCAGGGGCCATATGTGGATGAGATCATAGTGAGGGGTAGATGGAGATGGTTTGGGTATGCTTTTCTCTCTCCCCAAGAGAGATTAGTTCACCAAACATTCAACCGGGCTCTATAAGGCACTAAAAGAGTTGGAAGGCCCAGGCCTACATGGCTGAGGACAATGAACCGTGAAGTAGGAGATGATGAATGGAGAAGTATAAATTTATAAGCTCAAGGTAGAGACGACTGGCGAAATCTAACCTAGACCCTTTGCGTCAATAGGCGTAAGAGGAGATGATAATTGATGGGGATGATGATGATGATGATGATGATGATTACTCAAGTATTAGTCTTTCCCACGTGATCATCAAGTACTCTCAAAGTCGCTGAGTCTCTCAATTAAGATTCAACCCCAAACATTCCGTCGGTAATTTAGGCGAATGTTTCAATGGCTTTGTAAAGGGACGAGATCGCTAAAGGTTAGGGCCTTGGCTGATTGCTGAATTAGTTTGTAGGGGACTATTCAGTATTACTTGGGAATGACGATATGGCAACATCCAGTGTAAATTGAAGGGATAAGTGTAGAATACCAATGTTGTAGGGTGGTGTAGATGGAAACTATTGTGTTTCCTTACTGTGGAAAGGGTATATCGTTTCGCTGGACAGTATCAGTTTTGTAAAAGGATGAAGTTTTGTAAAAGGATGAAGTCTTGTAAAAGGATGAAGTGAGACCTGCAATGCTGCCCCAAGGAATTAGTCAACGATATCTCAGTTTATTTTTATTTAGAATCTCCTCTCTCTCTCTCTCTCTCTCTCTCTCTCTCTCTCTCTCTCTCTCTCTCTCTCTCTCTCTCTGTAAGTATGAATATCTATTTATATACCTCTATTTTACATTTAGGTTCTTGAGGAGAAGCATTGGTTACTATTTTAAAGATTTTATCATTGCATCTTTGCTTAGTTTAGCATTTTTTTTTAACTTAACAATATTAGGAAGATATAGCATACAGTCTATGATTTAGGCAATACGATATATATAACATCTTTTGTTATCTAACATTTCCGAATATTTTATGTAATTGGTTTGAAACTTCTTATAAGGAAGTGGTTCTGCACAGGGGTTCATCATCGACACGGTAGTTAAAGACTTAATTTGGTTATTGTCCTATTTGTTATTCTTAGCATGTCCCTTCTTCGGGGAAAGGTCGTAAGTTTACATGTGAATTATTCAGTGGCATTTGCAGAAATTAATCAAATGGTGACAATTTTTTTAGTTGAGGATGAGTTTTCAAATAGTTCATGTGGGTAGATGAATGGATCCGGGTGTCTCTAGATGGTTTAGTCAAATGGAAAGAATGGAGAATAATAGGTTTGGGTGGAATGTAATTTAAAAATATTATGACTAAGGATAAGATAAAGATGAAATAATGGCTGAATGGATTGGTTCGAAGGTATTAGGAACAAAAGGGCTTCAGTATCCAAGGGCTATTTTACCCTGTTGGAGCCCTTGGGCTTATAGCATCTTACTTTTAGAACTAGGGTTGATGCTTAGATGATGATGATAATAATAATGATAATTGATAGTTAATTGTTGATAATTGATAATAATAATAATTAATACCAACAACAACAACAACACCAATAATAATGATAATAATAAAGGCGTAGCTAGAAGGATATGCAGTAGGTGAACCTTCTGAATGAAAGATAGAACATTTGATGTTGTGGAATTTCTCCACAAATAGGACTTATTCATGACACTTAATTATC
>NC_090753.1:61629806-61637306 GCF_036898095.1 Palaemon carinicauda
AACAAAAATTAAAGACAGAAATAACAACATTCTATGTAGTTAAACACTAAAATAATGTAAAAAAATATATATATAATATATCATCAAAATATATATACAAAACCGAGAATAATACTTGAATATGACAAAATTAATGAAAAAAAAATGACATAAATGACCTAACACCACATGGTTACAAACTAAAATCATTTTGAAAACAGGTATAGGAAAAATTGAAAAACCAAAAAATCCGGGTGTCGATAAGAAAAATAAATAATGACATACATGAACAAATCTTACTTGGATACAAAGAAAAATCCTTTTGAAAACTGCTATAGAAAAAAGGAAAAAACAAAAAAAATCTGGGTGTTGACAAAAGCAATAAATAATGACCTGAATGACCAAATCCCACTTGGTTACAAACTAAAATTATTTTGAAAACTGGTATAGTTAAAAAGGAAAAACAGACAATAAAAAATTGGGTGTCGACAGAAGCAATTTCGAGGAATAATGGAAACAGAAAATGCTAACTGAATAATCCTCCCCTACATCAGACCAATGAAAACATTCTTCGTTTCCAGGGGGAGAAAAAGTGGAATAATCCACCAATGCAATGATTAAATATATAAACAAAAAATAAATCCTTTCTATTCGCCGACTGATGGAAGCGTCAATGCAAAGGTTATAAAAGACGAATTGAAAGAGATTGAAACTGTATTTACTCAAATTACAAAAGGTTCCTTCATTACGAGCCAGGCGATTAAAAGTGCAGTTCTCTCTCTCTCTCTCTCTCTCTCTCTCTCTCTCTCTCTCTCTCTCTCTCGTTATCTACATACAGACTTGAAAACATAACGGCAAACTCTCACAAGCCTAACTCTGACATACCATTTCCTAAGAAAAATATATACATATATATATATATATATATATATATATATATATATATATATATATACACATATACATACATACATACATATATATATATATATATATATATATATATATATATATAATATATATACATATATAATATATATACATATATATATATATATATATATATATATATATATATATATATATATATATACATATATATACATATATAATATATATACATATATAATATATATACATATATATATATATATATATATATATATATATATATATATATATATATATATATATATATATATATATATATATATATAGATGCTAAAATCATTAAATTGCATACATGAAAAACTTTAGCGATTTAATTTCCAAGGAATATATTTTTTTCAAACCAACTGAAGCCAACCACCTTATAAAATCTAAAGGCGGGATTCCACCGAGGCAACACAGGCAACATGTAGCATGCGACTTGACTAGCTTTCAACAATTATGTTGAATGCGGCTTTCAACAAGGAGACATGTTGCCGGCGACAAGGCAACATCATTGTTGCTTGTAGCATGCTACATGCAGCATGCTATGTTGCCTGTTGAATGCCACAAGACCTTTTCCACCAATTCAACAAAAAGGCTAGTTGGCAACACGATGTCTCAGCAGACGGTCGCTGCTGCTGCATATCTAGTGCTGTGCAATGTTCGTAAAAAAACTAAAAGAAAGCACCGGTGGTGGAAGAGAGAACTATTTATGGGCAGTAGCACTGATCAAAAGGATTTTTACTTTGTTTGATACCCTCATGTGCTCTCTATGTCTTCGTGTAGTTATTTATATGGTTTTGAACTTGTTCAAATATTATTACCCAATTAGTTATTTCTATTCTATATCTTTCATATATCCCATTTAATTCAAAATCTTCTATTTTTTGAAAATTTTAACAATCCATACATTTTCTTTTTTATGCTGGCTTATTATCAAGTTTATACGCCACTCATTTTCTTTTTATTTGTGCATTTTTATTTTACCAAACAAAGAATTTAATTTTTCATTTCATGATTTTGCTTATTTTTTTATTATCAATATTATTTCAGACATACTGTTATAACGCATGGTTGTAGTTAGACATAATTATGGGTTTGAGATATATATTGAAACATTTCATAATTTAACGTTATCACTTTAAACTAGACAAGAGGTAAAGAGAATTCAAAATATTTTTTCGTGTTGTCTCCCTGACCATCAATTTTCTTGATGTTTATTCATTGGTTTTGGTTTCCCCCCAACGGAGTTGTGGTTGTGGGGGAAGAGTTAAACAATAGATTTTACCTAAATATACTATTTCATCCACGAATGAAGAATGATTTTATGAACGCTATTCCTTCGGCTTTTATAAACGTTATCCTTTCTGTTAGAATTTATCTCTCTCTCTCTCTCTCTCTCTCTCTCTCTCTCTCTCTCTCTCTCTCTCTCTCTCTCTCTCTCTCTCTCTCTTTATATATATATATATAAAGTTCACAGTATATATATATATATATAGATATATATATATATATATATATATATATATATATATATATATATATATATATATATATATATATATATATATATATATATATATATATATATATATATATATATATATATATATATATATCATAATACTGCAACAACAACAAATGCATCGATGGTGGTCGACTTCAGTTTGATTGCTCACAGCAAACCAGCCTAGTATGCAAGTTTTCTATAATCTTCTGTTAATTCTACGGTTTTTTCTTGTGGCCAATTCATCTTGCTGCCTTTCAACACGGAATCCTTCCCGCGACTGGTGGGAAGGTGTTCAACACTAGGCAATAGGCTAAATCTTGTCGTATGCGTCAGGCAACACGGCAACATGTTGCCTTCTGTTGAACTTGTTGAAACACACTTAGCCCATGCGACAATGTAGCATGCCACATGTTGCCAGAATGTTGCCTCGGTGGAATCCCGCCTTACAAATCTCTGATCGAATTACATGGATACAAACGGCATTTTATACCATATAAAAAATCCTTCAAGCTCTGTATTGAAATATTGGATTATTTCTCCTCTTTATTCAGTCTTGTTTATATTAATAAAACTATTAGAAATATTTCAATTTTCTTTTTACTAAAAGGCAAATTTCTTTTATAAAGCTGATGTGGCCGATTTGGTAACATCCCTGACTGGTGAACGCAAGACTGGAGTTCAAGCCCGATCAAACTCATTAGTTTCCTTGGTCGCTGCAACCTTACTATCCTTGTGAGATAAGGATGGGGATTTTGGGGAGCCTATAGGTCTATCTGCTGAGTCATCAGCAGCCACTCTCTGGCCCTCCTTGGTCCTAACTTGGGTGGAGAGGGGGGGGGGGGGGCTTGGGCGCTGACAATATGTAATATGGTCAGTCTCTAGGGCATTGTCCTGCTCGATAGGGCAATGTTACTGCCCCTTTCCTCTGCTATTCATGAGCGACCTGGTTGGTGATAAAAATCTTGTAAATGACTTGAAATCTTGTAAGAGACATAACCCGCAGATATAATTTTATGTCTCAAATATGGATAAATGGATGTACAGGAATATATGTGCTATGACCTGGCTCTGAGGCTTAGGAGGCCATTCAGGATTGAAGGCAGCCCCATATAAATATGGCAACTAATAAGAATGTGGCTATTATTTTTCAATATGTTTATTTAATTATACCTTTATGTGTACAGCTTTGTATGCCTTCTATGCCATTTAATTTATTGTCATTCTTAAATTTTGAGTAAACTGATTTCACAAGTAAATCTTAATGGTAAAATCATCTTTTTTAATTAACTGTGTTTGTTTCAAAATAACTCGGTAATGACAAGCCAGTTTTAGCCTATTTATATATAGTCTCCAGGAAAAAAAAAATTAAACTAATTTCTGCGGAAGCGTGTAAGCTTCACAATTTGCCAACCTTTGAACAAGAGATGGCGTTCCGGCTACAAAGAATGGAATCAGGAGCTTCATGAAAGTCTTGAAGAATCTTGAAAAATCATTTGTGTGTTTAAAAATTATCTTAAATTTCCACCAATATAACCTTTAAAGGTTTAAAGGCCACTCATGAACGGCAGAGGAAAGGGACAGCGACACTGTCCTAGCAAGCATTACAATGCCCTAGAGACTGACCATATAAACCATATGATCAGCGCCCAAGCCCTCTCTCCATCCAAGCTGGGACCAGGGAGGACAAGGCAATAGCTGCTGATGACTCAGCAGCTAGATTTATAGGTTCGCTCAAAAAGCCACAGCCTTACCACACAAGGATAGTGAGGTTGCAGCGACCAAAGAAACTATCTTTGATTTTTGGACGCCACTAAGACATTGTCTATTCATTGTGTGTGTATATATATATATATATATATATATATATATATATATATATATATATATATATATATATATATATATATATATATATATATATATATATATAGGTAATTGTGTAGGAGACCTCCGCGCTCGATTTAAAAGTTTCTAAAAGTAGAAAACGAAAGAAAACAGTAAATTAGAGCTACAGTTACCTTGAAACTGTGAGATAATCCTCCTACAACCACCTAACTCTTAAACAGAAAATGTAAGCATAAACCTACTACTACAATTATGGGGGACCCCAGTGGGAAGCGGGGTTTTTGGGTGGGGGGAGGAGGAGAAAAGTGATTTTTCGGGGCACTACCGAACCTAATACAACTACCTACCCTACCCTGGGGGCCATGTACCCCTACCTAGGCCTACCAGGGGGGGGGGGCTCCGCCCCCCCTGCGACCCCCCCTTAAGGCCACAGTAATTTTCAGGGCACCACCGAACCTAAGACACCCACCTAACCTAGCCTATGGGGCCCTGTACCCCTACCTAGGCCTACCGGGGGGGGGGGGCTCCGCCCCCCCCCCTGCGACCCCCCCCTTAAGGCCACAGTAATTTTCAAAACCATGTACCTTTGAAACAAGACACGAAAAAATTGCACCTCCTCTTCCTTTTCCCACGAGTAACCACACTACGATCACACCGGAATGCTAATTTGTTGTAATCTATACGGCACACATTTTCACAATTAGGGCACTTTTTCTCTGCCAAAATCAAACCATGACGTTGAGCAAATGCAATTAGCAAATCAACTTTCCCTGAATAATGTACACAAAAATCCCCATAAGAAATAAAGCAATTGTCACAAGTGACACAGTCGGAACGGGATGAAGGTCCTGCTAATTGCTCCATACTTCACGGCAAAATGAGCTTTTCAGTTTGAAGGGAGATCCGAGACGTGCAAAAATATTCCTCCGCGGAACTTCACGTAAACTGTGGTAACTGGTGGAAAAATAGCAGGGATAAGTGAAGTAATAAGTGTCAGCATTGGCTAGATTTGTAAAAACCGCCATGATTGGTTTTCAAACAGTGTGACGTCAAGAAAACACCTGTTATTGGTTAGAATAGCATTGAGAACTAGTTTGCCATACGCAGTAAGGCGGTGAAACAGCTAATTTTAACCAAGACATCACACAGTAAACAAAAACAAACACTTAGAAAAAATCCAAGTGAAACATAACTATACACACGAATATCTTCGTTAAATAGAAGCTGCTCATATATTGACTATTATATAAGCGTTCTATATGATATAATAGTGAATTGTAGGTGTTTAAATTCTTCAAGATCTTCCGCGGAGCTCTCCTACACATTTACCTATATATATATATATATATATATATATATATATATATATATATATATATATATATATATATATATATGTATATATATATATATATATATATATATATATATATATATATATATATATATATATACTATCATCATCACCAGCCGTTACTAGTCCACTGCAGAGCAAAGGCCTCAGACATGTCATTCAACTTATGTGATTATGGGTTTTCTATTGCGAGTCCACACCCGGAAACTTTCTTATTTCGTCAATCCATCGTCTTCTCTTCCTTTCTCAGCTTCCTTCGTAATCCCTGGGGATCCATTCTGTTATTCTTAATGTCCACCTATTGTCTGTCATTCTCATTTTATGTCCATTTCTTCTCCTTACATGTTGTTAGAATATCTTCTACTTTAGTTTGCTCTCGTATCCATGTTGCTCTTTTCTGTCTCTTAGTGTTATTCCCATCATTATTCTTTACATAGCTCTTTCAGTTGTAACTACCTTATATTCTAAGGTCTTAGAATAAATATATATATATATATATATATATATATATATATATATATATATATATATATATATATATATATATATATATACACACACACACATATATATATATATATATATATATATATATATACATATATACATACACGTGTGTGTGTGTATGTATACACTCTCCAGGCAGCAAACATTTGCAGATCTTAAACCCCCCCCAATTTCTTTAGCATTCCCCAAAAGCACCGACCGAAGGACGAAGGAAGCAATTTTCCCTTCCTAAAAGAGGTTTTTCTTGCAGTTGTATAAAATTTATTTGGGTAATATCCTAAAGGAACCAATGTTGCTGTTGTATTCCAATGGGATTTATTTTCTGTTTGTTATTATGGTGGAAAATCTTTCTTTTGGTTTAATATGCTTTTATCTATATTTCCTTTTCAATTCTTATCATATTTTCTTTATTCTTGTTCTTCTTAATATTATTATTATTACTAGCCAAGCTAGTATTAATAGTTGGAAAAGCAGGAGGCTATAAGCCCCAGGGCCACAAGAGGTAAAATAGCCCAGTGAGGAAAGGAAATGAGGATACAAAGAAACTAAGAGAAGTAAAGAACAATTAAAACAAAATATTTCAAGAATAGTAACAATATTAAAATCGATCTTTCATGTACAGTATATATATATATATATATATATATATATATATATATATATATATACATATATATATATATATATATATATATATATATATATACTGTGTATATATATATATATATATATATATATATATATATATACATATATATATATATATATATATATATATATATATACTGTGTATATATATATATATATATATATATATATATATATATATATATCTATATATATATACTGTATATATATATATATATATATATATATATATATATATATATATATATATATATATATATATATATATATATATATATATTACAGATGTAATCTTCATCAGCACTAAGATAACTCAATATATGGTAGTCTACATAAGGAAAATTGAAAGTTGTGTATATGTAGAGCATTTCTACATATATACAACTTTCAATTTTGCTTATGTAGACTACCACACACACACACACACACACACATATATATATAAATATATATATATATATATATATATATATATATATATATATATATATATATATATATATATATAAAGTATAAAATCTTTCATAAAAAAAGAGGAAGAACTATTTTCCAAATGATCCAAGGATCAATTTTTTACTTATAATATTACTTGTTTTTTTCTCTTACACTGATATTCCTTCACTAAATTATTTCCTCTTCATGCGTGCATCTCATTATCTTTTTTATAAACATTTACTCCATATTTACACCACAGATCCCCTACACCACTTTCTTTTTTTCATTTTTT
>NC_090753.1:61644806-61657095 GCF_036898095.1 Palaemon carinicauda
TAACTAAAACTAAACCTTAAACTAAAACTAAAACTATACTTATAACTATAACTATAACTATAACAGCAAAGTACAACATTTTACATAAAATAAAATAAAAAAATTAAATAAATGTTGGAAATACTCGATTTCCAATTCAAATAAACATCACACTCGCGTAAATCATTGTACGAAAATATGCGCCGAAATTTCGACCACCGAAAAGAAACATTGTCCGAAAAATATCAAGTGAAAATCTCCGACGCCGATCTTCTCCACTTGGCCGATGAAGTCCCAAATTGGATCCACCTTCAGTTATTACCTGTAATAATTCCATTTGAATCGAGAAGAAAAGGAAAATGTGAGATGGGAATTATGATATTGCAATATAGAGGAGAGAGCGGAGGGAAGTGTGGAAGGTTACAATTAAGTAGAAAAGACGTTATGGAGGGGGGGGGGGAGGAATGTCGGAAAAGGAGGGGGCTAAAAAGGGGGAATGTAGGATGAATTAGCTTCAATCGTTGACGTATGGTTCTGAATTTGAAATGATAAAATTAAAAATAAAATCAGATTTTCCTGGATGTTTAAATAATGAATAGAGAGAAGTACTTCCATTCCCAAAAATAACACTCAAAAATTATCTCTATAATGTAAACATTCAGGGGTTTTCCTATGAAAATGTCCCTGCCTCGTAATCTGTTGGACGGGAGGTCGAGACCCAATCAAGTTCAATAACTACTGGTTGTGTCTGCAACCTCACCATCCTTGTGAGCTGAAGATGGGGGGTTTGAGGGAGCCTATATTTCTACCTGCCGAATCATCAGCAGCTATTGCCTGGCCCTCCCTGGTCCTACCTTGGCACTAATTACATGTATATATGGTCAGTCTCTAGGGCATTGCCTCTGCCATTCATGAGTGACCTTTAAATGCATAACACGGTCTCTTCCTAGATAGTTTATGTTTATTTCTATGACTTTCTGGACTGGACCCCTTTCAATATTCAATTATTCTTAATTAGTCTAAAGAGCATTTTATGAGGCTCTTCCACAACTAAGTAGAGAATACTATTCATAAAAAAAAAAAAATTAAATCAAATTTCCTTGTCCTTTTGCGAGAGTACCCTTCCCCTTTAAACAAATTACTGCTCCCATAATACTAATGAAGATCACATATGAGGCTGTTCAAGTGTATTACTTAAGTCAATCTGTAACAAATCTGGGTATTGAATGACATTCTGATTGGTTGCAGTCTCAGAGATTCCTAAGAGAACCTCTTAGTCTTGCCAGCAGTAGAACCTTATTTCGAGCCTGAACTGAGATAGAAAAATTCAGGTATGCTCCATTAATTAATCTTAACTAGTTTATATACCTAGAATTGTTTAAAGGCCGCTCATGAATGGCAGAGGCAAGGGACAGTGACATTGCCATATCAAGCAAGACAATGCCCTAGAGACTGACCATATATACATATGATCAGCGCCCAAGCACCCTCTCTATCCAAGCTAGGACCAAGGAAGGCCAGGCAATGGCTGAGGATGACTCGGCAGGTAGACCTATAGGCTCCCTCAAAACCCCCATCCTTAACTCACAAGGATGGTGAAGTTACAGCGACCAAAGATCAGTTAGTCCCTTAAGTTCCATTAATCTACGATTAAAATTGTGGCCAGGAAGCTGTTCACAAAAACACACACACCAACCTGGGTAAAACATAACCTCCTTTCAACTTCGTTGGCGGAGGTTAAAATGGGAATTTTTTGAAAAATAAACATTACATTTAAGATATTCATATATCAGGGTGTTTTTCTATGCGCTTTATACAACCTACATAAAGGTTGAAATAACACTTAATAATATTTAATTCAAGCAATTACACAACCCTCAACAAAATAAATGCTTTCTGAAATAAAAATCAAAATGTATTTCAAAACCTACAAACTAAATGAAAATCTCTGAAATTTGTGTAAAGAGATTTCTTGTTTGCTGGAGAAATTCACTTTCCACAAGACATGTCAACCCCTTAAAAGAACATCTGGTATTGGCATATGCTAACCTTAAGAAGTTAACATGGCCATTAGGAGAGAGAGAGAGAGAGAGAGAGAGAGAGAGAGAGAGAGAGAGAGAGAGAGAGAGAGAGTTTTACTGGATACTATATCAAACATTATAAGTTCTATATACTTTATATATATGCATACACACACACACACATATATATATATATATATATATATATATATATATATATATATATATATATTTTATATATATATATATATATTTATATTTACAAATAAGTATATAATATATTTTTAAATAAATATATATATACACACACACACACACACACACACACACACACATATATATATATATATATATATATATATATATATATATATATATATATATATATATATATATATATATATATATATATATATATATATATATATATATATATATATATATATATATATATAGTGCAGCACACCTCGTAAATGTTTTAGGCTTCAATACCGATGATCTATTTTACTGAAATCATCCACAAATGAAACTAACCAGATCCAACGTTGCTAAATTTAGCATATTGATCGATTACTTCGCGATTTGGTCTTTATCTACATATTGTGATGTTTACAACGTCGACGTGTATATTTCTGCGATCAATATCCATCCAGATTCACTCCTTGTTGAATCTATGGGTTCGATACATTTTGATATACGTTTAGATTATGGAGGCCTCTGGGAGGCTACATAATTATTGGATAATCAATGGCCTTCTGAAAGGAAGTTGAGAATGGGAGGAGCCTTTACCCAAAGGCAAGTTTATACATGAAATATTTATTTTAATGCCGTTACTGTTCTTAAAATATTTCATATTAATTGTTAATTACCTTTCTTGTAGTTTCCTCATTTCCTTTCCTCACTGGGCTATTTTCCCTGTTAGAGCCCTCGGGCTTATAGCATTCTGCTTTTCCAACTAGGGTTGTAGCTTAGCAAGCAATAATACTAAATAATATAAATAAATAAAATGAATGAATAATAAATAATAAATAAATAATAATAAATAATAAATAAATAATAATAAATAAATAATAAATAACAAAAATAATAACAATAATAAATGAATGAAGTCGGCAAAATGCTTATTGAAACGTGGGCTATATCGCATCTATAAAAATTGGTTCAATGATACTCTTGATTTTAGGTCGGATTGAAGTGGGTTACAAAATCCAGGCCATAAGCCAAGGCACTTGGGCCGGTCAGATAATTTAGTGCCAAAAAAATATCCCAATAATATTAAAAATTATTTAATCCAAAAAAAAAAAAAAAAAACATTACTAAAAAATGACGCCATACGAGGAGAAGAAAATAATAACGCTAAAAAACTTAAATCATTTAAATAATTTCAGATATAAAATCAGTAAAAACATTCTCACATGACACCATACAAGGAGAAGAAAATAATAATGCTAAAATAGTTAAGTATCTAAATAATGTTAGATATAAAATAAGTAAAAACACATTGCCACAAAATATCGCCATATGGGGAGAAGAAAATATTGATGATAGAAAATTATCTAAATAAAGTTAAAATAATGAATTCGGTAAAAACACATTCCCACAATATGACACCATAAGGGGGGGGGAGAGAGAAAAAATAATAATGATAGAAAATCTATTTATATGATTAATTCACTGCTGTAAATACTAACAGTGAAATCACCTTTACTTTCCACACCACGGAATAGTCTGAACAGAAATATCTTCACTTGCAGCGAATTCTCTCAATCAAGAAATTATAATTTAGAATTCTATAATTAAACCCAAAAACTAAACCCGAACAATTTCACTAAATGGAAACCCCTTTAACGTCTAGAGATTCATCACTGTGAGGTCAGGACTAGCAGCATTTATAAATTGAAAATACAATCAAGAATTCTCGGTAAATAAAGTCTATTTCTCCTTTTTCTGTAAGTATATTCTAATTTCATAAGGTATAAAATCTTCAATTGATTTTCAAGGTTACATTTCAATATCAAAACAAGTTTTAAGCAATGATAGTGTTAAATAAATAAAATTTGTTTGCGAAAACGTTTGTTTACGAAAACTATGTATATAATCAACGAAGCATATAAATGAATAAATGAGTTGCACACCAATCTACTATTTCCCCGATTTAAAGTCCGCGGTCGAACAATAAAATAATAACAATGCATAATTGATATATTAAGTAGCCTATTTTACACACACACACACAACACACAACAACAACACGTACACGATCAAAGTAATAATATCAATAATAATAAGACCAATGAAGATGTATTGGAAAAAGAAATAGAAAGAAAAAAAAACTGTAGGGCGTGCACAAAATACAGGTTAATGCGCAATGCATGTATGAATCATCCGTTAAAGTAAGAACTAGGCAGCGACAAATGTCATGCTCTTATCTGAAGCCACTCATCTTTAGTGGGAACGCTTTTCAACTATTTAAAGGGAACACTTCTCCGATCCAAATTACAGGGAACGATTTTATGCTCCCATTTAGAGGGAACACTATTCCGCTACCAATTACAGCGAACACTTTCCCCTCTTAATTACAGGAAACACTTTTCCACTCCCAATTACAGGGAACACTTTCCTGTACCCAATTAAAAGGAACACTTTTCTGCTCCCAATTACAAGGAACACTTTTCTCCTCCCAATTACAAGGAACACTTTTCTCCTCCCAATTACAAGGAACACTTTTCTCCTCCCAATTAAAGGAAATGTTTTTCTTTCTTGTAAAACCATCCACACAATAGAACGACATCACCTCCGTCCCTCTTCTTAGTCACACGAAGCAACAGGTGGATTTTGAAACCATAGTTAATATCCTTAATCCTCGACAGAAGAAAGAAACCAGGGGGGGGGGGGGGGAGTTTGGACAGTAGAATATCACCTGTATGCTCTTATATTATTCTTATTCTTACTTCTACTTTAATTAGAATACATACTCACTCTAAATGTGGGTTTTTTTAATGGTACAAATATTTCTTTTCACGGGAGTGATATCCTCATTTAGCCTATATCTATCTATCTATCTATCTATATATATATATATATATATATATATATATATATATATATATATATATATATATATATATATATATATATATATATATATATACATATATATACTTGAATAATCGCGTGAACTAAAATCTCCTTTCAACAGAACTGGACGGAATCCAATCCGGGAAAGCAAAAGCGAAGGACGAGAGTCTGCTGAAGGACATTCGCATTTTATCTGGAGAGTCATCATCAGTATTCAGATGAGCAGAGGATCCCACAGATTCTTCAGGGGTGCCACCATTCAGAACTTGATGAGAGATTCAAGTTACTCGTCATCAAGGTTAAAAGGAAATGACGTGGATTATTATCATTTAATATAATTTGGATTCTTCGTGATTATGGTGTTAATGATTTTATGCAAATAAAAAATCCAATATATTTTATAACTGTCATGGTATATAACATGAACTTTTGGATTGGTTTTTGAAATCCCCAAATTGGTAAATAATTTTTTTTTTAGTTTTTGGTTTTTGAATCTAGTATTATTATTATTATTATTATTATTATTATTAGTAGTAGTAGTAGTAGTAATAGTAGTAGTAGTAGTATCATTATCATTATTATTAATACTTACTAACCTACAACCCTAGTTAGAAAAACAGGGAAAATAGCAAGCGAGGAAAGGAAACAAGGAAAAATTAAATAACTTAAGAACGGTAACATTAAAATATTTCCTACATAAATCATAAGCACATTAACAAAACCAGAGGCGTGGGAGGAGATGATGATAATGATGATGATGATGACCTGGATATGAAAAGAAGAAACTATTACAAAGAAGAAAGTCAGATGAATGATTAGTTCTCTTAAAAAAAAGAAAGAAATAAAAATGGCATATATGACCTTTGGCTTTTCCTAGACAGGATTTTGAATGAAGGATATCAATCGAATGTTAGAGTCAGAGATGGAGCTCAGCTTAATACTTTTTGCACATCCCTGCAAAAACAAATCGTCCACTCGTCAAACATTTTACATTAAAACTTTATACAATATATATACTGTATAAACAGGGTATGTCCGTATATACTGTAGTAAAAAGTGGATGATAATTGTGACTGAAAGGAAAATTCTTGGTAGAGTCGATATACAGAACAGAATATTTATAAAAAGATGACAATACCGAGATAAAAAAAAGTTGCCGTAAATGATGTTACTCATGACACCAATTATTTCGTTCTGTCAAATAGAGAAAATAAGGAGTTAGAAGATAGATGAACAGGAAAGCCTAATAGGCGACGGACATATATAAGAGTTGTGGTGGCCGATGCAGTAACATCCCTGACTAGTGAACGCCAGACTGGGGATCGAGTCAGGCTCAAACTCGATAGTTTCTTTGGTTGTTGCAGCCTCACCATCCCTGTGAACTAAGGATGGGGGTTTTAGGGAAGCCTATAGGTCTATCTGCTGTGTCATCAGCGGGCATAGCCTGGCCCTCCTTGGTCCTATCTTTTGTGGAGAGGGGGGCTTGGGCGTTGATCATATGTACAGGTACATATGGTCAGTCTCTAGGGCATTGTCCTGAATATAACAGTGACCCTTGTGTGTGTATATATATATATATATATATATATATATATATATATATATATATATATATATATATATATAAACTTTTAGTCTACAACACTAGCGCCAGCTTGGGAAAATATCTAAAAAAAAATACTTCCTTGAATGAGTTAACTAATATTTCTTTGTAAAGAAATAAACATATTAATACTTTTCAAACTTCGGCATTGTGGAACATCTGTAAACAGATGCGTCTTCTCAAGAGCATTTTTATTTCCTCTAAAGCAGGGGTTTGAAGATTTAAAGGCCGCTCATGAATGGCAAAAGCAATGGACAGTGACATTGCCCTATCGAGCAGGACTATGCCCTAGAGACTGACAATATATACATATGATCAGCGCTCAAGCCCCCTCTCCATCTAAGCTAGGACCAAAAATGGCCAGGCAATGGCTGCTGATGACTATGCGGATAGACCTATAGGCTCTCCCTAAACCCCCATCCTTAGCTCATAAGGATGGTGAGCTTGCAACGACCAAAAAACTACCGAGTTTGAGCGGGACTTGAACCCCAGTCTGGCGTTCACCAGTCAGGGAAGTTACCAACCCTTTTGTTCTTCTTTATTCTTTGGGGCATTTCTACTGATTCCTCCTTACCCCTAAAATTGTGCACGAAAAAGAGAAACAATAAAATGGATACTGATATAATTTCGTTATTTAATCTCATTGCCTGGGCACCAGCCACCCGTTGAGATACTACCGCTAGAGTTATGGGGTCCTTTGACTGGCCAGACATTGCTACATTGGATCCTTCTCTCTGGTTACAGTTCATTTTCCCTTCGCCTTCACATACACCGAAAAGGCCTATTCTTTATATATTCTCCTCTGTCCTCATACACCTGACAACACAAAGATTACCAAACAACTCTTCTTCACCCAAGGGGTTACTGCAATATCATTGTTCAGTGGCCACTTTCCTCTATGTAAGGGTAGAAGAGACTCTTTAGCTATGGTAAGCAGCTCTTCTAGGAGAAGGACAATCCAAAATCAAACCATTGTTCTCTAATCTTAGGTAGTGCCATAGCCTCTGTATCATGTCTTGGGTTTAGAGTTCTCTTGCTTGATGGTACACTCGGGCACACTATTTTATCTTATTTCTCTTCCTCTTGTTTCGTTAAAGTTTTTATACTTTATATAGGAAATGTTCATCTTAATGTTGTTATTGTTCTTAAAATAATTTATTTTCATTGTTTCCTTTCCACACTGGGCTACTTTCCCTGTTGGAACCCCTGGGCTTATAGTTTCCTGCTTTTCCAACTAAGGTTGTAGCTTAGCAAGTAATAATAATAATATAATAATAATAATAATAATAATAATGATCAAAATATTCCACTGGGGGTACATGTACCCGAGGTTGGGAACCCCTGCTCTAATGTACCGTTTGTTTCCATCTCAGGACAGATGAATTGGAGAAACTCTTCTGAACGCAGTGGAATAAATTTTTCAACGCATCCCTTGGGAGACATGATGGAGGATTACGTTATTTTTCACTGCCAGGAAGCACAATATCACTATAATTTTTTAATTATCATCACTATTATTTACCCCCTGCCTGTGTGATTGTGTGTGTTATTTGTGAACTGTTTCCTGACCACAATTTTAATCGTAATGAAACATGCAAGGATTAACTGTTATGTAAAAAGCTGGAAAGGATTATATTTTGGAAGGTCATGGTCAAAGGTCAAGGTCACGCTCAAGCAAAATATCCAATTCACGTAATCAGCCATAAGTTTGGTTTCTGTTGCGTTTGTTGTTGAATAATATAAATAATGACATTCCAATTGAGATATTACTATTTTTTATTAATAAACGCAAAAGTATTTTGACATTGGGTTTTTTTGTTCACCGTTGTTATTATCATTACTATCAGTATTATTCTAGGCTTATTTTCTAATCCCTGTCTTTCATCTTGCAATGCTAAAGATGCCCAACCCTTTACCATAAAGTTAAAACACTTGAATTAAGCCAAAAACCAAAATTTTTTCTAATTCTAAATTCAACTCTTTATATAAAGAGAGAGAGAGAGAGAGAGAGAGAGAGAGAGAGAGAGAGAGAGAGAGAGAGAGAGAGAGAGAGAGAGAGAGAGAGAGTCTCTGATATAAATTGAAATGCAAGGCATGTGCAGGGTAGCCTTCTAGTCCAACCCCCTCCCCTCCCCCTCCCAACCCTTCACCCAAAATTAACGTCCCCTACCTCTTCCTGCAATCAGGAACAGGGAGAGAATCAAGGAAGTTTCCCTTATTGACTTCCAAAAGGATGTTGTGTATTTTTGTTTGTTTGTTTATCTTCTTGTTATCATGATTAAGCAAGGAGACCAATGGTTTAAGGTTAAAAGGCCGCTCATGAATGGCAGAGGCATGGGATAGTGACAATGACCTAGAGACTGATAATATATTCATATGATCAACGCCCAAGTTCCCTCTCCACACTAGCTATTATTATTATTATTATTATAATTATTATTATTATTATTATTTTTATTACTTGTTAAGCTACAACCCTAGTTAGAAAAGCAGGATGCTATAAGCCCAGGGGCTCCAACTGGGAAAATAGCCCAGTGAGGAAAGGAAATACGGAAAAATAAAATATTTTAAGAGGAGTAACAACATTAAAATAAATTTCTCCTATATAACCTTTAACAAAACAAGAGGAAAACAAATAAGATAGAATAGTGTGCCACAGGGAGGGCTAGGCAATGGCTGCTGATGACTCAACAGGTAGGATCATAGGCTTCTCCACCCCCTCCCATCCTTAGCTCACAAGGAGGGTCAAGATACTACTAGAAACTATTGAGTTTAAAGGATGACTCGACCTCCCGTCCAGCAGAACGCCAGGCTGAGCCGTTTCCAAATAGGCCATCACTAAGATTGGCTTTAGCCTTCCTTAGTGATGAGGTTTTCGGAAAATACCTAGATTTGAACAAGAGTCTTTAGAGGTGGTACAATTGATTAGTGCACACACAATTTATATATATATATATATATATATATATATATATATATATATATATATATATATATATATATATATATATATATATACATAATATATATATATATATAATATATAATATAATATATATATATATATATATATATATATATATATATATATATATATATATATATATATATATGTGTGTGTGTGTGTGTGTGTATGTGTGTGTGTGTGTAGAAAGTTACAAAGACCACCGAAGCCCCAGCAAATACAGCAATTGGGGGAAGTAATGAATGGCCACGTTCTGGGATGCCAATATTCCATTTCATCATTTCTGTCGACACAGAAATTGGCAGACGCAGATTCTGCACCACCGTACCTGAACCGAAATTTACTCGGCACCGAATTATACTCTTATGCTGATCAACGAGGAATTCCCATAACGGAAAGAAATTTGGTTTATTATCATTATTAATGTTACTAGTGTATTCGTCATAAATTATGCCTATATATAAATATACATATATATATATATATATATATATATATACTATATATATATATATATATATATATATATATATATATATATATATATATATATAAACACGCCACAAACACTCATAGATTCAACCCTTATAACTCACTGGTATGTATCTATATTATATATATATATATATATATACTATATATATATATATATATATATATATATATATATATATATTGTGTGTGTGTGTGTGTGTGGTGTGAAAGCAAATCTTATACAAAGAATATATATACTGTATCATATTGAGGAAGAACAGATGGAGTTGGAAGAGAAGGAGTATTAATGATGATAACACCAAGAGCGGAAAAGCCATTACCGGAATGGAGAGCTGTCAATAGTAAATTGTTACTTGCAAAGTTTAAATCAAATCAATGCAATGTGCGTGTTATAATTTGCTATACACCAACAAATGATTCCCCCGAAGAAAGAAATTATGAATATTATCAAGAAACTGCAGAGTGTAATAAATGAGATCCCAGAGAGAGATGTAATTGGTGACTTCAATATTAAAGTTGTAAGGAATAATCAAGGTATAGCGAATGTGATGGGTGTTGAGGGTCTTGGCGAAGTTGCAATGAAAATGGAGAACATTTTATAAGTTTTTGTTCAGGGAGTGGCTAAGGTGTAAGAATTGTTCATAGAATTATTAAAGAAATTTCGACTGGGGTAAAGAAGAAGAATCATATACCCATCAAAAAGAGAGATGAATCTGTTATTACTACAGAAGGTGAAGAAAAGAAACGTTGGATGGAACACTTTAGTGAGGTTATGAATAGGAGATATGAAGGGAATAATTTGATTGATATACCTGAGGCTGATGAAGACCTTGATGTGCCCATGAATGAATTTCAAGTGTATTTGAAGTGAAAGGTATCATTTAAAAACTTAGGGGATGGCATGTCACTGGATACGATGGAATAACTGCTGAGATGATTTTGGGCGAAAATTAAAAGACTCCCAGAATACTTACAAGATTAAATTGTAACCTGGGGCGTAAAGAGGCAAAACCTGATGAACGGGAGTTAGGAGTGTTGGTGAAAATGGCAAAAAAAAAAAAAAGATCTGACTGATTGCAATAATTATAGAGGCATCAACCTTACAGTATGTTGTATCTCTCTCTCTCTCTCTCTCTCTCTCTCTCTCTCTCTCTCTCTCCCTCTCTCTCTCTCCTCTCTCTCTCTCTCTCTCTCTCTCGACGACTAAAGGTACAATTAATAGAGGCATTCATAATTCTTAAAAGAATGACAAATGTAGATTACAACAATCTATTCATGCTTAGCACAAATCGTACCAGAGGTAACATATACAAACTGGAATGAAAAGATACAACACCACTCAATGTGGTGATTTCTTTGCATACAAAATCGCAAATACATGGAAGAGAATTCCAGTGGATGTAGTAAACAGTAACACATTAAGCGAGTTCAATATTAAGTTAAGTCAGGATCACAAAAACTCTAAACGTTCAAACCAAATCGCTCTACCAAGAGGAAAATGCAGTCTCCCCGGATCTACTAAAAAGTCTTTGAGACATCCAAAATCCTTGTAACACACTCTCTCTCTCTCTCTCTCTCCTCCTCTCTCTCTCTCCTCTCTCTCTCTCTCTCTCTCTCTCTCTCTCTCTCCTCTCTCTCTCTCTCTCTCGATATTAAATGTAACATTTTAACTCTAGTCAGTTTGAAGAAGAGTATTCTATATTCTAAAGATATTTTTTTTTTGTGTATATTTCACAAAGGATTATGTATGCATGGCTCAAACTTAAGAGTCGAATCACAGTACAGAATATGAAATAATGTTTTTTCCCACTTTTCCCAGAGGAGAGTGAATCCCTTTACCCTGGAACGTGGACATAAGTATTAATGAAGAGGCCACCTTTTAAAATCCACGTGTCCTTTTTGAATCTGATATGACTGGCTTCTGTTGAGGCTGAAGTCGCTTCAGTAAAAAGATGAATGGGTGAATAAAGCAACAGGCAAATAAATAATGTATATTAGGTGAATGAATAACGAAATAAAATGGGAAATTAACAAAATAAAAACATATATAAATTTAGACATAAATATCGTGTCTTGGAGAGGAAGAGTGAGAGAAAGACAAATGCAATTAAATATAGTAGGGCAGGTAATTGAATAACCAATTAGAAG
>NC_090753.1:61657595-61683284 GCF_036898095.1 Palaemon carinicauda
GTGGATTTTGAAAGGTGGAGAAGTGTCATCCCTCTGGTGTAAATAACAGGAGGTGGTATTTTACATGAATACTCATGTCCACGTTCCACGATAAGGGATTCATTCTCCTCTGGAAAAAGTAGGAAAAAACATTATTTCATATTCTGTACTGTGTTTCGGCTCTTACCTTGAGCCACGCATACTTAATCCTTTGGGAAAACATACAAAAAAGAACTTCTTTAGAAATATAGAGTACTTGAATTCAATCTCGCTGGGGTTGAAATGTTACATTATTATCGAGAGAGAGAGAGAGAGGAGAGAGAGAGAGAGAGAGAGAGAGGAGAGAGAGAGAGAGAGAGAGAGAGAGAGTTATAAGGATTCTGGATGTTTCAAAGACTTATTAGTCCATCCGGGGAGGACTCCATTTGGTCTTGGGTAGAGCGATTTGGTTTGAACGTTTTAGAGTGTTTTTGTGATCCTGACCTAACTTATTCTTGAACTCGTTTACCGTGTTACTGTTTACTAAATCTACTGGAAAATAACTTCCATATATATGCTATATTGTATGTAAAGAAATTACCACATTGAGTGGTGTTGTATTTTTTTTTCAATTCCAGATTGTATCCGATATCTCTGGACTGATTTATGCTAAGCGTGAATAGATTGTTGTAATCGCAAACCACGCCCACAAATTGCTAACCAGTCAGTGGTAGTTAGGAAAGGGAGTGGTGGAAGGGTTGATTTTGTGTGTGTGTGTGTGTATTTATATATATATATATATATATATAATAATATATATATATATATATATATATATATATATATATATTATATTATATTTAGGCATGAATCATGACGAATGCCTTAGTAACATTAATAATGATAATAAACCAAATTTCTTTCGTCATGGGAATTCCTCGTTGATCAGCATAGGAGTATAATTCGATGCCGAGTAAATTTCGGTTCAGGTCCGGTGGTGCAGAATCTTCCTCTGCCAATTTCTGTGTCGACAGAAATGCTGATATGGAATATTGGCGATTGCCCAACGTGGCCATTCATTACTTCCCCCAATTGCTGTATTTGCTTGGGCTTCGGCGGTCTTTGTCACTTTCTAGATATATATATATATATATATATATATATATATATATATATATATATATATATATATATATATATATATATATATATATATATATATATATATATATTTATTTATTAAATTGTCCAAATCTAGGTATTTTCCGAAAACCCCATCACTAAGGAAGGCTAAAGCCAATCTTTGTGATGGCCTGTTGGAAACGTCTCAGCCTGGCGTTCTGCTGGACGGGAGGTCGAGTCCTCTTTTAAACTCAATAGTTTCTAGTAGTGTCTTGACCCCCTTGTGAGCTGAGGATGGGGTGGGTGGAGAGGTTTATAAGCCTACATGTTGAGTCATCATCAGCCATTGCCTAGCCCTCCCTAGGGCACACTATTCTATCTTATTTCTTTTCCTCTTGTTTTGTTAAAGGTTATATAGGAGAAATTTATTTTAATGTTGTTACTCCTCTTAAAATATTTTATTTTTCCGTATATCCTTTCCTCACTGGGCTATTTTCCCAGGTTGGAGCCCCTTGGCTTATAGCATCCTGCTTTTCTAACTAGGGTTGTAGCTTAACAAGTAATAAAAATATAATAATAATAATAATTATAATAATAATAATAATAATAGCTAGTGTGGAGAGGGAACTTGGGCGTTGATCATATGGATATATTATCAGTCTCTAGGTCATTGTCACTATCCCATGCCTCTGCCATTCATGAGCGGCCTTTTAACCTTAAACCATTGGTCTCCTTGCTTAATCATGTTAACAAGAAAGTAAACAAACAAACAAAAACACAACATCCTTTTTTGAAGTCAATAAGGGAAACATCTTTGATGTTCTCCCTGTTCTTGATTGCAGGAAGAGGTAGGGGACGCTGATTTTGGGTGAAGGGTTGGGAGGGGGAGGGGAGGGGGTTGGACTAGAAGGCTACCCTGTACATGCCTTGCATTTCAATTTATATCAGACTCTCTCTCTCTCCTCTCTCTCTCTCTCTCTCTCTCTCTCTCTCTCTCTCTCTCTCTCCTCTCTCTCTCTCTCAGGACGAGTGTTTGTATATCTTTCAAATTATATTTTTAATATTGTTAATTTCCTCTCTCTCTCTCTCTCTCTCTCTCTCCTCTCTCTCTCTTCTCTCTCTCTCTCTCTCTCTCTCTCTCTCTCTCTCTCTCTCTCTCTCAGGACGAGTGTTTGTATATCTTTCAAATTATATTTTTAATATTGTTAATTTCCTCTCTCTCTCTCTCTCTCTCTCTCTCTCTCTCTCTCTCTCTCTCTCTCTCTCTCTCTCTCTCTCTCTCTTCATATAAAGAGTTGAATTTAGAATTGGAAAAAAAATTGTTTTTTGGCATAATTCAAGTGTTTTAACTTTATTTATGGTAAAGGGTTAGACATCGTTGCATTGCAAGATGAAAAACAGGGATTAGAAAATAAGCTTAGAATGATACTGATAGTAATGATAATAACAACGGTGAACTGGAAAACACTGTCCCAACACTTTTGCGTTCATTAATAAAAACTAGTAATATCTCAATTTTAGTGTCAATTTTTATAATATTAGTCAAAAACAAACTCAACAAAAACCAAACTCATGGCTGATTACGTGAATTGGATATTTTGCTTGAGCATGACCTTGACCTTTGACCTTGACCTTCCAAAATATAATCATTTCCAGCTCTTTACATAAGTTAATCCTTGCATGTTTCATTACGATTAAAATTGTGGTCAGGAAGCTGTTCTACAAATAAACACACAATCACACAAGCCGGTGGTAAATAAAAGTGATGATAATAAATAAAATATAACAATAGAGATGAATATGCTTCCTGGCAGTGACAAATAACGTAATCTTATATCATGTCTGCCAAGAGATGCGTTCAAAAGTTTCTCTTATTGCGTTCAGAAGAGTTTCTCCAATTCATCTGTCCTCGGATGGAAACGACCGATACTTTAGAGCAGGGATTCCCAACCTAGGGTACATGTACCCCATTGTATGAGGACAGAGGAGAATATGTAAAGAATAGGCCAAACTATTCTGTGTATGTGTAGGCAAAGGGAAAATGAACCGTACCCAGAGAGAAGATTCTAATGTAGTACCGTCTGGCCAGTCAAAGGACCCAATAACTCTCTAGCGGTAGTATCTCAACGGTTGGCTGGTGCCCTGGCCAACCTACTACCTACAAAAGTTCAAAAGTTTCTCCTATTGCGTTCAGAAGAGTTTCTCCAATTCTGCTGTCCTAAGATGGGGTTACAATGAATCTGAGAAAATAGACAGTACTGCGCATTATTATGAGGTAATCTGCAATGAAATTGAATAACGCAATTATATCACAATATCAGTTTCATTGTTTCTCTTTATCATTCACAATTTTAGGGGTAAGGGGGAAGCTATAGAAATGCCCAAAAGGATACAGATGAACAAAAAAGTTAGTAACGTCTCTTGACTGGTGAACACCAGACTGGGGTTCGAAATTCGCTCAAACTCGATAGTTTCTTTGGTCACTGCAACCTCGCCATCCTTGTGAGCTAAGGATGGGTGGTTTGGGGGAGCCTATTGGTCTATCTGCATAGTCATCAGCAGCCATTGCCTTTGCCCTCCATGGTCCTAGTTTTGATGGAGAGCGAGCTTGGGCGCTGATTATATGTACATTATGTATGGTCAGTCTCTAGGGCATTGTCGTGCTTGATAGGGCAATTTGATGTCACTGTCCATTGCCACTGCCATTCATGAGAGGCCTTTAAAACTTTAAACCCCTGCTTTAGATAAAAATGTAATTGAGAAGACGAATCTGTTTACAGATGTTCCAGTAAGCCGAAGTTTGAAGAGTACTAATATGTTTATCTCTTTACAAAGATATATATATACATATATATATATATATATATATATATATATATATATATATATATATATATATATATATATATATATGTGTGTGTGTGTGTATATATATATATATATATATATATATATATATATATATATATATATATATATATATATATATATATATATATATATATATATATATATATATATACATACATACATATATACACTACTATATTCAGGACAATGCCCTAGAGACTGACCATATACACATATGATCAACGCCCAAGCCCCCTCTCCACCCAAGCCAGGACCAAGGAGGGCCAGGCAATGCTTGGTGATGACTCAGCAGATAGACCTATAGGCTCCCACAAACCCCTTATCCTTAGTTCACAAGGATGGTAAGGTTACCGCAACCATAGAAACTAACGAGTTTGAGTGGTACTCGAACCCCAGCGGGCGTTCACCAATCAGGAACGTTACCACACCGCCCACCACAACCCTAATGTTCTCGATATCCCAAGATATTTGCTTTCACTCACATTGAACATCCAATTTTTACTGCAATATATACAGATATATATACAGTATATATGTATAAAGTTAAAATGTAAAATTAATGATGAGTGGACGATTTGTTTTTGCAGGGATGTGCAAAAAATGTTAAGCTGAGCTCCATCTCCGACTCTTAATATTCGATTGATATGCTTTCTTCAAAATCCTGTCTAGGAAAAGCCAATGCATACGTGCCATCTTTCTTTCTTTCCTTCTTTACTTCTTTCTTAATTTTTTTGTTCGTGAACCAATAATTCATCTGACTTTTTTCTTTGTAATAGTTTCTTATTTTCATATTCAGACTATCATCATCATCATCATCATCATCCCCTCCTACGCCTATTTACGCAAAGGGCCTCGGTTAGATTTCGCCAGTCGTCTCTATTTTGAGCTTCTCCTTGCGTCTTGTCCTATTTCATGCTTCATAGTCCTCATCCATGTAGGCCTAGGTCTTCCAATTCTTCTAGTGCCTTGTGGAGACCAGTGGAAAGTATGGTGACCTAATCTCACTTGGGGAGTACGAAGAGCATGCCAGGTCCCATGCAAAAGTAATATGTACGTATAATGTTTTTGCATGTTTATACGGTAGCCCCACACACGTACACACACACTTGTATATATATATTACATGTGTGTGTATATATATATATATATATATATATATATATATATATATATATATATATATATATATATATATATATATATATATTGCACATTTAGACGTGTCACTGTTCATACAAGTTTCCTGGACTAGGGTTCGTGTCTTTGTGTGATTTTTCTTGGGGCTCTGATCATAGGTCGTTAAGAGAATCCAGACTTTAATATATATATATATATATATATATATATATATATATATATATATATATATATATATATATATATACACACGAATATGTGTGTATTCAAAGAACCATTTCTCTATAGAGGAACTGGTTCCAGGAAGTTTCATATATTCTGTTCTTACAATGATTCTTGGAATGACTTTGCTAACAACTTAAGAACTTATAAGTGGTAAGTGACCGGATTTCAACATGCAGGAAAATTAGCCTGAAATTGTAGATTATGCAACAATATACTAGTATATATTGGCCTAAATCAATAACAAAATAATTAGAAATTAAAAGAAATTTACTTAAATGAGTTGGTATACAGTTGAACAAAGAATATCTGCAAACAAGTAGATCTTTATCTTACCTTCTATCGGTGTTCTGTCTGCGCTTAGAGATTTTGGTGTAAGGGTGTGTGTGTGTGTGTGTGTGTGTGTTGGGCCGGGGTGGGGGTGGATGGGTTGAAGTATGGCGGCCCAGTAACCTACCCTAATCTCAATTCATAATTAAAATGTATACCTGACTTGATATTTTTCTAATGTTTCTGATAAGGCATTAGATTTGAAATTGCAGGAATTAACTTTCATTATTTGAACTTTATCTTTATATGAACCGCCTTTTGGCGTTAGTGTTATTAGTGGACCTAGCGCTGTGTACTGTAGGCATTAGTTAAGGGTCACTGCAATATTGTTATTATTATTATTATTATTATTATTATTATTATTATTATTATTATTATTATTATTATTATTACTAGCGAAACTACAATCCTGGTTGGAAAAGCAAAATACAATAAGCCCAAGGCCTCCAACAGGGAAAAATAGGCCAGTTTGGGAAGGAAATATGGAAATAAATAAACGACATCAGAAGTAATAAAAAATTAAAATAAAATATTTTGAAAACAGCAACAACATTAAAACAAATATTTTATATACAGTATAAACTATGAAAAGACTTATGTCTGCCTGTTCAACATAAAAACATTTGCTGTAAGTTTGAACTTTTAAAGTTCCAGTGATTCAACTACCCGATTAGGAAGATCATTTGACAACTTGGTCACAGCTTGTTGTTAGCTGCCTTCCTCTCGTTTTACTGTCCAACCTCTTTTATTTTATAGAACAATCGTTAAGTTTTCACACCATTCCATCTGAGTGACTTTCCAATACTCAGATTCACGCCTTTTGGATCAAATTCAAAAATCCAAAACTGTTCCAAATATTTCATGTTATTTAGATTACCTAAATTTTGAAAAATATACAAACCCACTAATAAATAAAAATTCAAGTTATTTACCAACGTTAAAAAAGCTAAAGTTCATGCCATATAACAAATTAGAAAATTTAAAGCTACGAATAATTTGTTAACAACAAATTAGAAATTAGAACTACTGCAAAACTTCGTTTCATATAACAGATTCGAAAGTCAAAAGCTATTTATGAAAATTCCTGCTACTGTATATACCAAATTCAAAAATCAAAAAAAAAAAAAAAAAAAAAAAAAAAAAAAAAAAAAAACATTTACCAGTTGATTCAAAAAACTAATACAAAAATTTGTTATTTACCAAATGCAAAACTCAAAAACTAAAAAATAAGTTATTTACCAATATGAGGATTTCAAAAACTAATCCAAAAATTCATGTTATTTACCAAATTAAAAAATCCAAAAATTACTCCTAAAAATTCATGACAATATATTTTAATATTTTTTTTTTTGCATAAAATAATTAACACCACAACCACCAAGAATCCAAATTATATCAATGATAATAATCCACTTCATATCCTTTCCCCTTAATGACGAGTAACTTGAATCTCTCATCAAGTTGTGAATGGCGGCGCCCCTGAAGAGTCTGTGAGGTCCTTTGCTCCCCTGAATACTGACGACACTCCAGATAAAATGCGAATGTCCTTCAGCAGACTCTCGTCCTTCGCTTTTGCTTTCCTGGGAGAAAGAGGTTTGAAGGGGTTGGATTCCTTCCAGTTGTGTTGAAAGGAGGTTTCACGTTTATTGAAGTGTGTATATACAGTATATATATATATATATATATATATATATATATATATATATATATATATATATATATATATATATATATATATATATATATGTGTGTGTGTGTGTGTGTGTGTGTGTATGTATAAATGGACAGGGAAATAGGTAGTTCTAAAAATCCATTCATTATAAATCCTGACGTTTCGTGATCGTCATTATCACATTTTCTAGGGCTACAAATAAGAAGTACATAAATTACATTAAGTGAAAAAAGATTCGTGAATACACTTTACTCCACCGGATACCCTCAGACGAGTACCCACTTGCTCTTATGTTCGCTCGAGTGGTACTGCTTAATCCTCGGCAAGTAAATGGAATGTTGCTCTGTCAATATGCTGAATTTTTAGATTTTGTGAATTTCTCCACTGTGATGGAAATATACTCTCACCAATAGGCTTTCAACACATTACCTTATAAAACTTGGTGCACTACAATTTGTGACAGTAAAAGTACTCTTAAAAAGGTAATTAATCTCCCTGTTTAAAACACATATTTTTCTTACAAGCGTTAGGATATACATACATACATAAACACATACACACACACACATATATATATATATATATATATATATATATATATATATATATATATATATATATATATATGTGTGTGTGTGTGTGTGTGTTCGTATGAAGCTTGTAGCCTTATGCCGTATTTCATGGCTGCTAAGTACCCATTATTATTATTATTATTATTATTATTATTATTATTACTTTCTAAGCCTAAGCAATAACCCCAGTTGGAAAAGTAGTGTGCTATATAAGTCCAGGGACCCCATCAGGGAAAATAGCCCAGTGAGGAAAGGAAACAAGGAAAAATGAAATATCTTAAGAACAGTAACATTATTAAACTAAATGAATAAACAAATAAATAGTACCCATTCATAATCGGATAAACTGCGCGCTGTCTAATGCATTTTAGACATCCAATTTATATCGGCTTATCTGGTCTTATCGCGCCCACCTGATGGTTAAACTTTCAACGGACAATTTATTGCAATACTGTAATGACTCTCAGAAACTTCATGTTATTGTTAGGCTATGACTAAAGAAAATGAAATAACCTAGAAATAGTTTATATTTTATTTGACATTGGTTGAAATAAATGAGAAAAATTAATATTTAAGATATAAGCAAAGGATTTTTAGATGACGATTTCATATATTTTTATGAAGATGAGCCTATCATAATTAATTATTCTTGAGTTGAGCGAGTTTTGGTGAAATCATCTAATTGTAAGACCCAAAATAATTTCGTGAAGATACTGTAAATAGCTGATAGCGTTACGTGATCTTTCTGACATTATTTCGCTATTGAAAAATAAGAAAACCTTAATATCTGTATATTTTATTTACAAATTGAAAGGATAGCAAGAAATTATTCCGCTATTTAATTTTCACATTTGATATTTGCGAATTATTATGCAAAACTTTTTTTTTGCACAGCAATAATCAGCTTCGCATTCAGTCGTGTTAGCCTCTATTTATACTCTTACCAGACGAGCAAAAGTGCAAAGAAAAAGGATAGACTTTCTCCATTGAAGTTAGAGAGATGGATAATACATGTAATTGACGGTCCACTCTCAAGACCAGTATACGCGCAGTTTAAACTGACAGGTCAACTGAGGAAACCAGATTTAACCGGTTTGTTCAGGCCAGTTCGAGTGTGTATGGCGGTATTTTGAACTGGAGGCTGCAGGCCGGAAAGGGGACCGGATGAACTGAAGCGAATAGTTTCCACGTTTATGGGGTGCTAAACATTTCTTGAAGTTATTGCCATCGTCCCTAATTTTATATTTCTACTTTACATCAATTCTTTTTTTTTTTTCATCTTGGTCTCAAAATTCTTTTATAATAATTACTTCATACTGCAATAGTCAGGTTTTCCTTTAATTGCTCCTACGTGCTGAGTGACCTCCTCGACCCCGGCGCATTTCTAAGTCATCTCTTAATTGCATATTTGCCAACTATCATTTTTTAAAGATGCCCAAACATTCATTTATTGTGTCGGGTAACTAAAAATGGTTGGTGCTTAGTGGCCCCAGGTAATGCAGTTGAGTGTTATGCCAACAATACATAACCATTTATATGCAAATTATATGTGTTTGTTTATGCTCCTGCATTGTACACAGAGAACCATTGATATGGTTATATATATATATATATATATATATATATATATATATATATATATATATATATATATATATATATATATATATATATATACACAACAATAATAACAGCAAATGCAGCCGTTTTTAGTTCAATATAAGACAAAAGCTTCAGATATGTCAATTCATGCCTGGGATTTGCCCATTTTCAATCGCCGCGCTTGCCAGTGCAAATTTGTGATGGTGGGAGATTTTCGTCTGATTGCTCAAAGCAAACCAACCTAATATATATATATATATATATATATATATATATATATATATATATATATATATATATATATATATATATATAGGCTAAATGAGGAATATTAGGAGCATTTTATTTAAAGATACATAGATACGCAATCCATAAAACCAACATTTAGAGTTAGTAGGTAATTTAATTAAAATAGAAATATGAATAACAATAATACAAGAGCATACAGGAGATTATCTCCTCTCCAAACTCTTCCCCCCCCCCCCGTTTCTATCTTCTGTCGAGGATTAAGGATTTTATACTTTGGTGTCAAAATCCACCTGTTACTTCGAGTGACTAAGAAGAGGGACGAAGGTGATGTCGGTCTATTGTGTGGATGGTTTTACAAGAATGAAAAGTGTCCCTTTAAATAGGATTCCCTATAATTGGGAGCGGAAAAGTATTCTCTGTAATTGGGAGCGGAAAAGTATTCCCTGTAATTGGGAGCGGAAAAGTGTTCCCTGTAATTGGGAGCTGGAAAGTGTTCCCTGTAATCGGGAGCTGGAAAGTGTTCCCTGTAATTGGGAGCGGAAAAGTGTTCCCTGTAATTGGGAGCGGAAAAGTGTTCCCTGTAATTGGGAGCTGGAAAGTGTTCCCTGTAATCGGGAGCTGGAAAGTGTTCCCTATAATTGGGAGCGGGAAAGTGTTCCCTGTAATTGGGAGCGGAAAAGTGTTCCCTGTAATTGGGAGCGTGAAAGTGTTCCCTGTAATTGGGAGCGGAAAAGTGTTCCCTGTAATTGGGAGCGGGAAAGTGTTCCCTGTAATTGGGAGCGGAAAAAAAGTTCCCTGTAATTGGGAGCGGGAAAGTGTTCCCTGTAATTGGGAGCGGGAAAGTGTTCCCTGTAATTGGGAGCGGAAAAGTGTTCCCTGTAATCGGGAGATGGAAAGTGTTCTCTGTAATCGGGAGCTGGAAAGTGTTCCCTGTAATTGGGAGCGGAAAAAAGTTCCCTGTAATTGGGAGCGGGAAAGTGTTCCCTGTAATTGGGAGCGGGAAAGTGTTCCCTGTAATTGAGAGCGGAAAAGTGTTCCCTGTAATTGGGAGCAGAAAAGTGTTCCCTGTAATTGGGAGCAGGAAAGTGTTCCCTGTAATTGGGAGCGGATAAGTGTTCCCTGTAATTGGGAGCCGAAAAGTGTTCCCTGTAATTGGGAGCGGGAAAGTGTTCCCTGTAATTGGGAGCGGAAAAGTGTTCCCTCTAATTGGGAGCAGGAAAGTGTTCCCTGTAATTGCGAGCTGAAAAGTGTTCCCTGTAATTGGGAGCAGAAAGTGTTCCCTGTAATTGGGAGCAGGAAAGTATTCCCTGTAATTGGGAGCAGGAAAGTATTCCCTGTAATTGGGAGCAGGAAAGTGTTCCCTGTAATTGGGAGCGGGAAAGTGTTCCCTGTAATTTGGAGCGGAAAAGTGTTCCCTGTAATTGGGAGCGGAAAAGTTTTCCCTGTAATTGGGAGCGGGAAAGCGTTACCTGTAATTGGGAGCGGGAAAGCGTTCCCTGTAGTTGGGAGCGGGAAAGCGTTCCCTGTAATTGGGAGCGGGAAAGTGTTCCCTGTAATTGGGAGCGGAAAAAAGTGTTCCCTGTAATTGGGAGTGGAAAAAAGTGTTCCTCCTAATTGGGAGTGGAAAAAAGTGTTCCTCCTAATTGGGAGTGGGAAAAGTGTTCCCTGTAATTGGGAGTGGAAAAGTGTTACCTGTAATTGGGAGCAGGAAAGTGTTCCCTGTAATTGGGAGCAGGAAAGTGTTCCCTGTAATTGGGAGCGGGAAAGTGTTCCCTGTAATTGGGAGCGGGAAAGTGTTCCCTGTAATTGAGAGCGGAAAAGTGTTTCCTGTAATTGGGAGCAGGAAAGTGTTACATGTAATGGGGAGCAGAAAAGTGTTCCCTGTAATTGGGCGTGAAAAAGTGTTTCCCTTTAATTGGGAGCAAAAAGGGTTCCCTATGAGTGGAAAGGTGTTTTCTGTAATTGGGAGCGGAAAACTGTTCCTACAAATTGGAACATAAAAGCGTTCCCTTTAATTGGGAGCGGAAAAGTGTTCCCTGTAATTGGGAGTGGAAAAAAGTGTTCCCTGTAATTGGGAGTGGAAAAGTGTTACCTGTAATTGGGAGCAGGAAAGTGTTCCCTGTAATTGGGAGCGGGAAAGTGTTCCCTGTAATTGGGAGCGGGAAAGTGTTCCCTGTAATTGAGAGCGGAAAAGTGTTTCCTGTAATTGGGAGCAGGAAAGTGTTACATGTAATGGGGAGCAGAAAAGTGTTCCCTGTAATTGGGCGTGAAAAAGTGTTTCCCTTTAATTGGGAGCAAAAAGGGTTCCCTATGAGTGGAAAGGTGTTTTCTGTAATTGGGAGCGGAAAACTGTTCCTACAAATTGGAACATAAAAGCGTTCCCTTTAATTGGGAGTGGAAAAGTGTTCCCTGTAATTGGGAGTGGAAAAAAGTGTTCCCTGTAATTGGGAGTGGAAAAGTGTTACCTGTAATTGGGAGCAGGAAAGTGTTCCCTGTAATTGGGAGCGGGAAAGTGTTCCCTGTAATTGGGAGCGGGAAAGTGTTCCCTGTAATTGGGAGCGGGAAAGTGTTCCCTGTAATTGAGAGCGGAAAAGTGTTTCCTGTAATTGGGAGCAGGAAAGTGTTACATGTAATGGGGAGCAGAAAAGTGTTCCCTGTAATTGGGCGTGAAAAAGTGTTTCCCTTTAATTGGGAGCAAAAAGGGTTCCCTATGAGTGGAAAGGTGTTTTCTGTAATTGGGAGCGGAAAACTGTTCCTACAAATTGGAACATAAAAGCGTTCCCTTTAATTGGGAGCGGAAAAGTGTTCCCTGTAATTGGGAGTGGAAAAAAGTGTTCCCTGTAATTGAGAGCGGAAAAGTGTTTCCTGTAATTGGGAGCAGGAAAGTGTTACATGTAATGGGGAGCAGAAAAGTGTTCCCTGTAATTGGGCGTGAAAAAGTGTTTCCCTTTAATTGGGAGCAAAAAGGGTTCCCTATGAGTGGAAAGGTGTTTTCTGTAATTGGGAGCGGAAAACTGTTCCTACAAATTGGAACATAAAAGCGTTCCCTTTAATTGGGAGCGGAAAAGTGTTCCCTGTAATTGGGAGTGGAAAAAAGTGTTCCCTGTAATTGGGAGTGGAAAAAAGTGTTCCCTGTTATTGGGAGTGGAAATAAATGTTCCCCGTAATTGGGTGTGGGAAAAGTGTTCCCTGTAATTGGGAGTGGAAAAGTGTTCCATGTAATTGGGAGCGGAAATAAAGTGTTAATTGTAATTTGGATCGGAAAAGTGTTTCCTGTCATTGGAAGTAGAAAACTGTTAACTGTAATTGGGAGCGGAAAAAACTGTTCCCTGTAATTGGGATTGGAAAAGTGTTCCCTGCAATTGGGAGCGGAAAAAATGTTTCCTGTAATTGGGAGTGAAAGTTTCCTTGTAATTGGGAGTGGAAAAGTGTTGCCGATAATATGGAGTGGAAAAGTGTTCCCTGTAATTGGGGTGTGGAAAAAAGTATTCCCAGCGTATAATTGTGAGGGGAAAATTGTTCTCTGTAATTGGGAGCCGAAAAAAGTGATTCCTGTAATTGGGAGTGCAAAGTATTTCCTGTAATCAGGAGTGGAAAAATGTTCCTTATAGTTGGGAGTGGAAACGTGTTTCCTGTAATTCGGAGCCAAAAAAAAGGTGTTCGCTGTAATTGGGAGTGGAAAAGTGTTCCCTGTAATTGGGAGTGGAAAGGTGTTCCCTGTAATCGGGAGAGGAAAAGTGTTCCCTGTAATTGGGAGTGGAAAGAGTGTTCCCTGTAATTGTGAGAGGAAGTGTTCCCTGTGATTGGTAGTGGGAAAAGTATTCCCTGTAATTGTGAGAGGAAAAGTGGTCCCTGTAATTGTGAGAGGAAAAGTGTTCCCTGTAATTGTGAGAGGAAAAGTGTTCCCTGTAATTGTGAGAGGAAGTGTTCCCTGTGATTGGTAGTGGGAAAAGTATTCCCTGTAATTGTGAGAGGAAAAGTGGTCCCTGTAATTGTGAGAGGAAAAGTGTTCCCTGTAATTGTGAGAGGAAAAGTGTTCCCTGTAATTGGGAGTGGAAAGAGTGTTCCCTGTAATTGTGAGAGGAAGTGTTCCCTGTGATTGGTAGTGGGAAAAGTATTCCCTGTAATTGTGAGAGGAAAAGTGGTCCCTGTAATTGTGAGAGGAAAAGTGTTCCCTGTAATTGTGAGAGGAAAAGTGTTCCCTGTAATTGGGAGTGGAAAGAGTGTTCCCTGTAATTGTGAGAGGAAGTGTTCCCTGTGATTGGTAGTGGGAAAAGTATTCCCTGTAATTGTGAGAGGAAGTGGTCCCTGTAATTAGGAGTGGAAAAGTGTTCCCTATAATTGGGAGTGGAAAAGTGTTACCTGTAATTGTGAGAGGGAAAGTGTTCCCTGTAATTAGGAGCGGAAAGGTGTTCCTTGTAATTGTGAGAGGAAAAGTGTTCCCTGTAATTGTGAGAGGAAAAGTGTTCTCTGTAATTGTGAGAGGAAAAGTATTCCTTGTAATTGTGAGAGGAAAAGTGTTCCCTTTAATTGTGAGAGGAAAATTGTTCCCTGTAATTGGGAGGGGAAAAGTGTTCCCTTTAATTGTGAGAGGAAAAGTGTTCCCTGTAATTGGGAGAGAAAAATTGTTTCCTCTAAATGGAAGCGGAAAAGTGTTACTTCTAAAGGGGAGCCGAAAAGCGTTCCCTTTAGTTGGGAGTGTAAAGTGTTCCCTGTAAACAAAATTGCTGAAAAGCGTTCCCACTAAAGATGAGTGACTTCAGATAAGAGCCTGCTGCCTAATTCCTGCATTAACGGAGGATTCGTACTCACATTGCGCATTAACCTGTATTTTGTGTACGCGGTGGGTTTATTATTATTATTATTATTATTTTTATTATTATTATTATTATTATTATTATTATTATTATTATTCTGATCTTGTGTTGTAGCTGTGTTTTTTTTTTTTTTTTTTTTTTTTTTTTTGTAATTGGCTACTTACTTTTTATATTATTATTATTATTATTATTATTATTATTATTATTATTATTATTATTATTATTATTATTATTATTTCATTGTTCTATAGTGGATTTTAAATCGAGGGAACAGTAGATTGATATACGAACTATTTATCCATTTATATGCTTTTTTTTTATATACATAGTTTTTGTAATTTTTTTTTTTAAATTTAACTTTATAATTACTTAAAAAGGGTTGGATATTGAAATGTAACCTTGAAAATCAATTGAAGATTTTATACCTTATTATGAAATTTGAAATCTAGTTACAGAAAGAGGAAAAATATTCTCTATTTAACGAGAATTCTTTATTGTATTTTCAATTTATAAATGCTGCTAGTCATGACCTCACTGTGTTGAATCTCTGAACCCTAAAGGGGTTTCCATTTTGTGAAATTGTTCTGGTTTAGTTTTCGGGTATAACTATAGAATTCTAAATTCGAATTTCATGATTAAGAGAATTCGCTGCAAGTGAAGATATTTCTGTTCAGACTATTCCGTGGTATGGAAAGTTAAGGTTAAATAATTTCACTGTTAGTATTTAGAGCAGTGAATTAATCTGATATATAGATTTTCTATCATTATTAATTTTTCTTCCACCTATGGTGTCATATTATGGGAATGTTTTTACCGAATTTATAATTTTAACATTATTTAGATGATTTTTTTTTTTTATTATTTTCTTCTCCCCATATGGCGATATTTTGTGGCAATGTGTTTTTACTTATTTTATATCTTACATTATTTAGACAATTAAGTTTTTTAGCATTATTATTTTCTTCTCCCTGTATAGCGTCATTTTGTGGGAATATTTTTTTTTATTCGATTAAATATAATGTTTAATATTATTTAGATATTTTGGCGGTATTAAATTATCAGACCGCTCCCAGTGCATTGGCTTTTGACCTGGATTTTATAACCCTCTCCAATCCGACCTAAAATCGTCAAGAGTATCATTGAACCAATTTTTATAGAGACGATATAGCCCACGTTGCAGTAACCATTTTGCCAACTCCATTCACTTGCCTTCATGTTAAGGTTCTTCCCATTCTGAAATTCCTTTCAGATGTTCATTGATTATGCAAGAATTCAGTAGCCTCCCAAAGGCCTCCATAAGCTAAACGTTTATTAGAAAATGTATAGAATAAATAGGAACATAGATTCAACAAGGAGTAGGTTGTAGGTTGGCCAAGGGCACGAGCCACCCCTTGAGATATTACTGCTAGAGAGTTATGGGGTCCTTTGACTGGCCAGATGGTACTACATTGGATCTTTCTCTCTGTTTACGGTTCATTTTCCCTTTCTCTACACACTCACTGAATAGTCTGGCTTATTCTTTACAGATTCTCCTCTGTCCTCATACACCTGACAACACTTCTACTTCACTCATGGGGTTAACTACTGCACTGTAATTGTTAAGTGGCTACTTTCCTCTTGGTAAGGGTAGAAGAGACTTTAGCTGTGGTAAGCAGCTCTTCTAGGAGGAGGGCACTTCAAAATAAAAAAGTTGTTCTCTAGTCTTGGGTAGTGCCATAGACTCTGTATCATGGTCTTCCACTGTCTTGGGTTATAGTTCTCTTGCTTGAGGGTACACTCGAGCACACTATTTCTGTCTTATTTTTCTTCCTCCTGTTTTATAAAAGTTTTTATAGTTTTTATAGGAAATATTTATTTTAATGTTACTCTTCTTAAAATATTTATTTTCCTTTTTTCCTTTCCTCACTGGGGTATTTTCCCTGTTAGAGCCCCTGGCCTTATAGCATGTTGCTTTTCCAACTAGGGTTGTGGCTTAACAAGTAATAATAATAATAATAATAATAATAATAATAATAATAATAATAATAATAATAATAATAATAATAAATATGCATGAATATTGATGGCAGAAAAATACACTTCGATGATCTAAAAATCACAAGATGTAAACAAAGACCATATCACGAAGTAAACAAAAAAAAAAAATAAACGAAACGTATACAATAATACAGGTCGCTCAATATGCTTAATTTAGCAACGCTGGGTCTGGTTAGTTTCATTTATGGAGGATTTCGGTAAAATATGCTATCGGTACTAAAGCCAAAAAAAAATTTACGAGGTGTGCTACACACACTATATTATTATTATTATTATTTTTATTATTATTATTATTATTATTACATGCTAAGGTGCAACCACAGTTGGAAAAGCAGGATGCTATAAGCCCAAAGGCTCCAACAGGGAAAATAGCCCAGTGGGGAAAGGAAAAACTACAAGAAGTTTAAGAACAATAATAACATTAAAATAAATCTTTCATATATAAACTATAAACATTTGAAAATAATAAGAGGAAGAGGAACAAGATAGAATAGTGTGCCCAAGTGTAACGTCACATAACATACATAGAAACAAACACACACACACACACACACACACACACATATATATATATATATATATATATATATATATATATATATATATATATATATATATATATATATATAATATATATAACTTCTTATGTTCTACATAGTATCCAGTTAAATCTCTCTCTCTCTCTCTCTCTCTCTCTCTCTCTCTCTCTCTCTCTCTCTCCTTTAATGGCCATGTAACTTCTTAAGATTAGCATATGCCAATACCAGATGTTCTTTTAAAGGGTTAATGTGTTTCTGTGGAAAGTGAATTTCTCCAGTAAACAAAAAATCTTTGCACACGTTCTAGAGGTTCTCAACACTTGTCTCTCTTCGTTATATCTTGAGAGGGTCTGCATTAATGTAGGATAAGAGGAAACAAGAGAAAAAAGATACATGTAAAATATAGATTGAAAATAGTGTTGGATAATCCGATGAAAAAAAAAAAGGTACGTGAAAAATTCAGATTTAAAATAACTCAAAAACAATATTTCATGATATATGTATTTTAAAAATGATATCTTTTTTATTGTAAATTCTTTTAATAATAAAGAAACACTGGGTATATAAGAGGTTTAGTTATGTTAATGTTAGCAAAATACTTCTCAACTAAGGTCTAACTTTTAGAACCCTATCTGCCATAATGCGTTGATTAATTCAGATTTTCTGTTTGAGTTTATTTCACAGACAAACTCAAAATGTTTAAAAAATACGTTTGAACTGTAAAACAGAAAGTGATGCTGTGAGTAACATATTCACCAAGAATCCCGCCCTAATCTCGGATTTCCCCCCCTCCCCCCCCCCTATATTCCCAGAAATACTTTCAATAATTTCTAATAATCCCATCTTTTAGAAAAAACGCTCGAAAATATTATTTTGGTCTATAAGAATTAGATTTTTATTTTTGGATTTCTACTTAGTTTGATTTCATTTAGTTTGTAGGTTTTGAGCGCTATCGAAATTACATTTCGATTTTATTTCAGAAAGCATTTGTTTTGGTGTGGATTGTGTAATTGTTTGAGTTAATTATTATTTCAGACATTATATGAATATTATAAAACGCATAGCAAACACCTTGATTTATGAATATCTTAAATTTAATATTAAATTTTTTTAAAATTCCCTTTTCACATCCGCCCACGAAGTTGGAAGGAGGTTATGTTTTACCCTAAGTTTGTCTGTGTGTTTTCGTGAACACCTTCCTGGCCATATATTTAATCGTAGATTAAAGTAACTTGCAGGTATTAACTGTAATGTAAAAAGCTGGAAATGATTAAATTTTAGGTCAAGGTCGCTGTCAAGCAAAATATCCAATTCACGTAATCAGCCATAAGTTTGGACATCGTTGATACAGAGACTTCAAACTTGCTTCTTATTCAAGTGTAGGAAAATCCACAACAGTTAATACATGTTAAGGTCAAAGGTCTAGGTCAATAAATAAGCTTCAGCGACGAAGGTCTGCGCTCTACTGAATACCTCTCCAGTTCTTTTAAGGTTTTTTTCCGCATTTCTTGTTTATTTTTCTGTGATTTCTAATAGTACTTTGCTTAGGGTGGCGTCTTCCGGTATGTGATTCCACAAATTTCGAATGATGCGATTTTTATGCGCATTTGTTTTGATAAATAAATAGGTAATTCTACATTAGAGCTCATTTATATTCAGCTCTTCTGTGATATGGATTTGTGGAATAAACCAGAAGGAAAATGGAAAATACTATGCGAATTGAGACAGCGTTTTAAAGAAACAGTAGACGAAATTTACAATAATTGATTTAGTATTTTCATCTTTACTTGTGTTATTGCATTTGAGCATAACGTCTTACTTTGATTTTTACACGTTTATATATATATATATATATATATATATATATATATATATATATATATATATATATATATATATAATATATATATATATATATATAATATATATATATACACATATATATTTATTTATTTATTTGTGTGTGTGTTTGTTTTCTTTCCCACTGTTATCCTTACATTAAGGGGTCGGTTGCCTGATGCCTGCCCCCTCTGCAATGCCTTCTATCAAAGGCATCATCTTCTACCAAACGTCGTCTTTCCAAATCACAGTAAAACTCCTGATGTTTAGATCACAGAGATAATTTTTGAGTGTTATTATTGGGAATGGAATACTTCTATCTATTAGTTATTCAAACATCCAGGAAAATCTATTAGAATTTATTTTCAATGTTATTAATTCAAAATCGAAACCCTACGTCAACGATTGAACATAATTCATCCTACATTCCCCCTTTTTAGCCCCCTCCTTTTCCTACATTCAAACCCCCCCCCCCCCCGTTGCACCTCCAAAAAGTCTTTTCTACTTAATTGTAATCTTCCATACTTCCCTCTGCTCTCTCCCTTATATTGCCAATATCATAATTCCCATCTCACCATTTCCTTTTCTTTTCGATTCTAATGGAATAATTACAGGTAACTGGAGGTGGATCCAATTTGGGACTTATCGGCCAAGTGGAGAAGATCGGCGTCGGAGATTTTCGCTCAGTATTTTTCAGACAATGTTTCTTTTCGGTGGTCGAAATTTCGGCGCATATTTTCGTACTATGATATACGTGAGTGTGATGATTATTTGAATTGGAAATAGAGTATTTTCAACATTTATTTTATTTTTTTTTCATTTTATTTTATGTAAAATGTTGTACGTTGCTATACATTAGTGAATGAAAAAAAGCCAGAAAAATTTAATTCATTAGAAAAACGCCTGATTAGTAACGTTTCTGCCTGGTGTTTCCCAGTCGGGGGTTCGAGTCCCGCTCTGACTCGTTAGTGCCATTAGTGTCTGCAACTTTACCATCCTTGTGAGCTAAGGATGGTAGGTTTTGGGAGCCTATAGGTCTATTTGCTGAGTCACATCAGCAGCCATTGCCTTGCCCTCCCTGGTCCTAGCTTGGGTGAGAGGAGGCTTAGGCGCGGATCATATGATATATGGTCAGTCTCTGGGGCTTGTCCTGCTTGCTAGGGCAATGTCTCCGTCCCTTGCCTCTGCCATTCATGAGCGGCCTTTAAACCTTTAAACTGAATGACTAGAAATATATATATTTTGCCATACTGAGCTTGGAATTAGATGGAGTTAGACAGTACAATGTTGTTTTCAGGTGTATGAGCGATTCTGGATTTTTTTTTTTTTTTTTTTTTTTTTAAGATAAGATTTTCTTCATACTCAAATATTGATGAATTATAAAGAGATTTTGTTGCCTTTGAGATAGTATTGCTGTATAATTTCAATTCATGTCTTCGCTCTTCTGACCTTAGCGAAGAGAGAAGAAAAATAAAAGAATTGCAGCAGCCATATGAAGAGGAAAAAACGAAATAATAGGGTATTTTCATTTAAGATTGAAGGACTAGCCGATCATAAAGATGCGACTACTAAGAGAGAGAGAGAGGAGAGAGAGGAGAGAGGAGAGAGAGAGAGAGAGAGAGAGAGAGAGAGAGAGAGAGAGATGTATATCGTTTTATATCCCTGACTGGATGAAATCTGGATGTCATGGCCGATGTGGTAACATCCCTAACTGGTGAACGCCAGACTGGGGTTCGAGTCCCCGTTCAGACTCGTTAGTTTCTTTGGTCGCTGCAACCTCACCATCCTTGTGAGCTAAGGATGGGGGCTTTAGGGGAGCCTATAGGTCTATCTGCTGAGTCATCAGCAGCCAGTTCCTGGCCCTGCTTGGTCATAGCTTGGGCGAAGATGGGCTTGGGCGCTGATCATATAAGTATATGGTCAGTTTCTAGGACATTGTCCTGCTCGGTAGGACAATGTTATTGTCCCTTGCCTTTGCCTTTCATGAGTGGCCTTTAAAACCTTTAAACATTTAAATTGCCTGAGTGCAATACTCCAGGTCCATAGTGTTCTTTACGTAGACTGTATGCATATGTAACTTTTTTTTCCCCTAAATGTTGTAATATCAATTACCGTTGCAGTACTCTTGTTTGATAATGTAATCACATTAATTCAGCGTAAAAACAAACTTCGAAATATCCTTTCATCTTTTAGATTAACATTTTTAATTTCACATAATCAAAATTCCCATTATGCTTTACTCTTAATGAAGTCGACTCTGATTTGCAAATGTGTTTTTTTCATTAAGTCTGGAAAAAGGAGTTAGCTGAGAAATTGAACTGGGAAATGAAGTCTCTCTCTCTCTCTCTCTCTCTCTCTCTCTCTCTCTCTCTCTCTCTCTCTCTCTCTCTCTCTCTCCCCGTATTTGTTAAAATGTTAGCTTTATTTTTCCCTTTGTTGAAATGTTGGCCTTAGATGCCTAGCTAAGGAAAGAGAAAACTTTATTTTTTGATTGCAAAATATCTCTTTTGCCGAAGACCCTTTGTACAAATTTATATTTTTTTCCTCTCCTTTGTGTTGAGATCTTCCCTTTATAACTAACTTAACTTTCTGTCTTGAATTGATTTGATTTTTAGTGAAAAGTACTGAAATCGTCAATGGCTTTTTGACGAAAAGATTTTTCTCATCTAAACACTTGTGAGAAATGAATGACCTTTCTTCCCCTTTCAAGGGATCGAGTTCGAATTTGTATTATATATATATATATATATATATATATATATATATATATATATATATATATATATATATATATATATATATATATATATATATATACCTGCCTAGTTATAGTACATTCATTTATGTATATATTGCATATATACATTTCCTTCTTATGTTTTTATCATCATCTCCTCCTACGCCTATTAACGCAAAATGCCTCGATTAAATTTCACCAGTCGTCTCTATCTTGAGCTTTTAAATCAATACTTCTCCATTCATCATCTCATCTCATCTGCTTCACGCTTCATATTCTTCAGCCATGTGGGCCTGGATCTTCCAGCTCTCCTCGCACATTCCACAATATGTTAGTCATTTGTGTTTGTGAGTATAATGTACCCTCCTGGATAAAACTCTCTTGAAGGAGACATCTTATTGGTTAAAACGTGTACTGAGTGGCCCCATCTAGACCTGTCGAATATTGCTTTAAAACACACTTCTTCATTTTACTAATAGAATTGAAGTTATGGAGTTGTAATGCTACATCTACGAAGGAATATGTTATGTAGAGCAGTTTAGAAAATGATGAGAAATGGAATTGTACCACGCGCGTATCATATGGTGGTACACTGTAACGGTATTTTTTTTTTCTTTTCTGCACTGATAACTTGTTTTTGCCTGTATGTGCTTGTATCAATCTATTTGAATTTTTGTAACCTTCTTTCACGGATACTGATGTAGTAAAAGCTTGCTGTTTGTTGAAATAAAGTTAGTTCCATTTACTCCTCATATCAGTTAATACCTAACTGGTGCCTCCGCACAGAATATTCACCTGATCTGCAATGACTTCTCCAGAGTTCGAAAACTTTGGTCTTTTGTTGCTGCTTTTAAATCTTCTTTGAGGAACTTCAGATTTGCTTTTAGTTTATCCTTAAGGGATTCGAGTACTGCTCTCTTCACTGCTTAAGGTTTTACACATTTCCTTAATGTAGCGTTAGTTTAAGATTGACAACCAGTCTGCGAGAGACACCATAGTCCTATTTTTACTGATATACTTTTTAAATTAATTTTCCTTAACCAAACCTAATCGTATGCCACGAGTAGGCAGTTTCCTCATTGGACATCCCGCTCTTACCTGATCCACAGTGCTTTATTCATGCAATGCTTCTTCATCATTTAGTCGAATGGTTTCTCTTGTAAAATCAGTTTAATTTGTAGGCATGCGGGCCTCATTAAGACCCATTAACACCTGGAGTGAACATCATTAGATTACAGTAGTAAGATTTTCCCACCGTCGAATTCCGCTCAACCTCGTTAGTTTCTTTGTTCGCTACAATCTCACCTATCTTGTGAGCTAAGGATTGGGGGTTTGGGGGAGCCTGTAGGTCTCTGCTGAGTCATCAGCAGCCATTGCCTGGCCGGCCTTAGTCCTGGCTTGGGTGAAGAGGGGCCAGAAACGTATGTAAATAGGGTCAGTCTCTAGGGCATTGTTATACTTTGTCCCTTGCCCCTGCCATTCATGAGCGGCCATTAAACCTTAAAACCGCTTGGTATTTCAACCTTCGGGAATGAATGGAATTTTTTTTTTTTTTTTTTTTTGTGTGACTTTTTTTCAATTGTGTTTTTCAATATTAGTGAAAGGAAGGCGATTGACGAGTTTCTTTTAATAAGGAAGAAGGGAGATTAGGTAATAAAGATAATAATTGTTGTTCTTATTACAGTGTTTATAATGTTTACTTCAGTTATTGAGTTTATTATTGTGGGTCTTTTGAATGAGCTCTATCGTTTTGAAATGAAGATGGAAGTATATTAAAAATATTACATAATTCGAAATGGAAATCGCAGTATAAGTTATCTTAGTCTAAGTTCATAATTCATCATTCATTCGATTTGTTAACTCACGATTTTTAATGATTAGCTAAATGTTGATTCCAAATCGATGTTTTAATTTATATAACGTAGATTTCAGCCAGCCTCCTTCAAACGTTCAGGTGCGTATTTCCACCTTGTAGGTGTAGGTTGGCCAGGGCACCAGCCGACCGTTGAGATACTACCGTTAGAGTATTATGGGGTCCTTTGACTGGCCATACAATACTACATTGGATCCTTCTCTCTGGTTACGGTTCACTTTCCCATTGCCTACACATACACCGAATAGTCTGGCATATTCTTTACAGATTCTCCTCATACACCTGACAACACGGAGATTACCAAACAATTCTTCTTTGTTCAAGGGGTTAACTACTGCACTGTTATTGTTCAGTGGCTACTTTCCTCTTGATAATGGTAGAAGAGACTCTTTAACTATGGTAAGCAGCTCTTCTAGAAGAAGGACACTCCAAAATCAAACAATTGTTCTCTAGTCATGGGTAGTGCCATAGCCTCTGTACCATTGTCTTCCACGTCTTGGGTTAGAGTTCTCTTGCTTGAGGGCACGCTCAGGCACACTATTCTATCTAATTTCTCTTCTTGTTTTTTTAAAGTTTTATAGTTTATATAGTTTCTTAAAATATTTTATTTTTCCTTGTTTCCTTTACTCAATGAGTTATTTTCCCTGATGGGGCCCTTGGGCTTATAGCACACTGCTTTTCCAACTAGGTTGTAGCTAAGCAATTAATAATAATAATAATAATAATAATAATAATAATAATAATAATAATAATAATAATAATTTAGCCTTTTTGGTCCGTGTAACCCCAAGGAGGTTGTGAGGTTGGATGGAGGAGTTGAGAACCCCCACTTCTGGGGGAAGCTGTGCAAACGAGGAGGGGGGGGGTGGGGTTAGAAGGAAAGGGAGTTAACGTAAGCGTTAGCGAGGTCGCAGATTACAAGAAATAGCTGACAGCTGCTTCTCTCTCTCTCTCTCTCTCTCTCTCTCCTCTCTCTCTCCTCTCTCTCTCTCCTCTCTCTCTCTCTCTCTCTCTCTCTCTCCTCATGAACAGTATCTTTCAAGGGAGTTGGGAAAATACATGCTCTTATTATCAGGCACTTCCTTAAATTTTCTTTCTCAGCTATATTCACCGTAAGAACATGAACAGTCTCTCTCTCTCTCTCTCTCTCTCTCTCTCTCTCTCTCTCTCTCTCTCTCTCTCTCTCTCTCTCTCTCTCTCTCTCTCTCTTTTATGACCACTATCTTTCGGGAGAGGTGGAAAATATATGCTCTTATCAACACTTCCTTAAATCTTTTTTCTCAGCGATATTTACCTTAAGAACATGAACTCACTTTCTCTCTCTCTCTCTCTCTCTCTCTCTCTCTCTCTCTCTCTCTCCTCTCTCTCTCTCTCTCTCTCTCTCTCTCTCTCTCTCTCTCTCTCATGAGCAGTATCTTCAAGAGAATGGGAATGTATATGATCCTATTATCATACTCTTCCTTAAACTTTTCTTTTTAAACCATGTTTTCCGCCAGAAGATAATTTTTCTCTTCATACACATTGTGCCTTGCACAGTATGCACCATAATCTATGCACTAGACATTGCATACTTCATTGTTTTCTTAAAATGAAATGTTTAAACTTTTTCTTTTTCTTTTGGAAAGTATTAAATAAACTATCTCGAACTTGTTTATTTTTCAGAAACGTTTCGAAATCATTTAAGACAAGTGGGGTTGTTAGGTGCTAAAAGAGAAGTAAAGTTTATTCATCAGATTATTATTATTGTTATTTTTATTATTATTATTAATATTATTGTTGGTGTTGTTGTTGTTATTATTGTTATAATAATAATCATTATTATTATTAATATTATTATTGTTATAGATTTACACCTATTATTAAAAAAAAGAAAGTTTAAAGAGTGCCCTTAGAATATCGTTGAAGAATCCTGAATTGCAAAATGCTGACAAACAGCTCCCAAGGCTCAGGAAAGGTTTTAAACATTCAAACGTCTTGTTGCATGAAAGATAAAAACCTGAAGTATTTGTAAAAGTCTTATTTAAATCGAGACAATTTGTTTTTTTGGTTGTTGCATACACGAACATTTTTTCCGTTTTTGAGTAAGGATCTCTCTCTCTCTCTCTCTCTCTC
>NC_090753.1:61683784-61688784 GCF_036898095.1 Palaemon carinicauda
TGATAAAGGAAAAAATATAAGAGAGAGAGAGAGAGAGAGAGAGAGAGAAGAGAGAGAGAGAGAGAGAATCATTATCAGTTCCAAGTTTTTAGTTAAGGTTGTTATGGAAACGATTCCAATCAACTTGATAAAGGAAAAAAATATAAGAGAGAGAGAGAGAGAGAGAGAGAGAGAGAGAGAGAGAGAGAGAGAGAGAGAATCATTATCAGTTCCAAGTTTTTAGTTAAGGTTGTTATGGAAACGATTCCAATCAACTTGGATAAAGGAAAAAATATAAGAGAGAGAGAGAGAGAGAGAGAGAGAGAGAGAGAGAGAGAGAGAGAGATCATTATCAGTTCCAAGTTTTTAGTTAAGGTTGTTATGGAAACGATTCCAATCAACTTGGTAAAGGAAAAAATATAAGAGAGAGAGAGAGAGAGAGAGAGAGAGAGAGAGAGAGAGAGAGAGAGAGAATCATTATCAGTTCCAAGTTTTTAGTTAAGGTTGTTATGGAAACGATTCCAATCAACTTGGTAAAGGAAAAAATATAAGAGAGAGAGAGAGAGAGAGAGAGAGAGAGAGAGAGAGAGAGAGAGAGAGAATCATTATCAGTTCCAAGTTTTTAGTTAAGGTTGTTATGGAAACGATTCCAATCAACTTGGTAAAGGAAAAAATATAAGAGAGAGAGAGAGAGAGAGAGAGAGAGAGAGAGAGAGAGGAGAGAGAGAGAATCATTATCAGTTCCAAGTTTTTAGTTAAGGTTGTTATGGAAACGATTCCAATCAACTTGGTAAAGGAAAAAAATATAAGAGAGAGAGAGAGAGAGAGAGAGAGAGAGAGAGAGAGAGAGAGAGAGAGAGAGAATCATTATCAGTTCCAAGTTTTTAGTTAAGGTTGTTATGGAAACGATTCCAATCAACTTGGTAAAGGAAAAAAATATAAGAGAGAGAGAGAGAGAGAGAGAGAGAGAGAGAGAGAGAGAGAGAGAGAGAGGAGTTTCTATAGTTTATATATAAAAGATTTATCTTAATGTTATTATTGTTCTTAAGCTTCTCTGTTAGTTTTCCCTTATTTCCTTTCCTCACTGGGGCTATTTTCCCTGTTGGAGCCCTTGGGCTTATAGCATCCCGCTTTTCCAACTAGGATTGTAGCTTAGCTTAGCAAGTAGTAATAGTAATAATAATTATGTATGAATTAAAGGCGATTAAGATATGAGATAAACGGAATCTTCATGAAAACACAAAACTCAGCAGATAAATTTCCACGAATATCTAACCGGAAATAAGAGATGAAGAATCCTACCTCAAAACTAATTCTAGTTCATTAAAATTAATCCCACGGAAACCACACATTTGGGAAAAGCCATTTATATTGCTAAAGAATCTTTTATAATCACCCCCCCCCCTCCCCCCAGAACAAGGTATTGGTTTTTAATCAGCGTCAAAACCACATGACAGCAGAAAGCGTGGCATTTGTGTCGGTATTAATTATTGGTCCAATCCATTTTCGCTGTTGGCTTAATCGAGTCCATTTTGGTTAGCGTTTAATTTATTGACGGAATATTTGGTCCGTTATCGACAGTATGTAGTTATAGAGAATCTTTCACTGAATGAGTCAATGAGTTATATCATTCATTATTCATTCTTTTCGCGAGATATGTAATCTATATTTAATAAAGAGCAAGTAAGGCTCTCTCTCTCTCTCTCTCTCTCTCTCTCTCTCTCTCTCTTTATATATATATATATATATTATATATATATATATATATTACTGATCCACGCTCCCCATCCCACGGGTAGTGGGGGGGGGGGAGAAGAAATTGGTCATACCCTAGTAAGAGAGGGGGGCTATGTGTGCATATCTATCTTAATAATAAGCCGACATTTTTGACAGGTCACGTACTCTAGTCAAGGACTAATCAAAGTACTAGTTATGCTATTGAAGTTCACATGGTCAGTCACCTTCTGACAGAAAAAAAAAAAAATCTTTGAGACAGTGAATCTGGGACCGAAAGACAAGTTTTTCCATTTGTTTCTTCCATGCACCTGATTTAAAGGTTTAAAGGCCACTTATGAATGGCATAGGCAAGGGGCAGTGACATTACCCCTATCAAGCAGGACAATGTCCTAAAGACAGACCATACATACATATGATCTACGCCCCAGGGGCCCTCTCCACCCAAGCTAGGACCAAGGTTGCTGATGACTCACATGTTGGACATACAGGCTCCCCCAAACCCCCTATCTTTAGTTCAAAAGGATGGTGAGGTTACAGCGACCAAACAAACTAAAGAGATTGAACGGGACTCGAACCGCAGTCTGGCGTTCACCAGTCAGAGACGTTACCACATTGGCCACCACAACCCTAACAACCCCAAGCACAAATTGATACTTTTTATATATTTCTTTCTGTAAGATAGTAACTGCTTTCGGAATAGCTTAACTTATACACTTAAAAATTTGCCGTAAAAAACGGTAAAAATCCTGGAATAAATGTTGCCAGGCATTTACCGTTTTAAAAACAGATATATTGACGTGAAGAAGTGATATTACGGTCACCAAACCGTATAAAATACTAACAAAGTATGGTAAGATTACGTTCGCCTGTATTTACTAAAATTTCCGATTAATGTTACGCTTTTTATAACAGTGAATATAGATGTACTCGAATTACAGGTAAAATAACCGGTAAAACACATAAAACACATTCAACTACATATATCATTTTATGCAATTTATACAATTTTTACGTATCCTCTTAAAAAACCGTACTTTTAATCGGAATTTCTCTGTAAAAATATACTATAACTCAGCCGTATTTCAGTAAAATACAGGCGACCGTAATTTTACCCTACTTTGTTAATATCTTTTAAGGGTTCGTGACCGTAATATCACTCCTTTAGGTCAATATAACCGTTTTTAAAACGGTTATAAAAACCTGAAATAAATGTTGCCAGGTATTTAGCATAATTTTTAATATAAATTTTTAACATTGTGATATTATGAATAACTTACTGTATTATCAAGAGAATAATAACTGTGCAGTAAAATGATTTTCCCCAATAGTGAAATCATCGTATATACAATTCCAACTCGTACCTGAAAAGAAAAGAGAAACAAAGTTAATTTTCTTTCAACAAAAGTTCTTGATATAAGCAAATATGGTGATAAAAAGTAGCAGACATTTTTATGTGATATTATCATTATATCTCTGTATATTTTTAATGTTCGAAACGCAGGCAGAAATTTAATCGACGATTATACCTTGGCAGGCATTTGCAAGAACCATGCAGAGTTTGTAATACCACACGAACATATTATTATTATTATTATTAGTAGTAGTAGTAGTAGTAGTAGTAGTAGTAGTAGTAGTAGTAGTAGCTAAGCTACAACCCTAGTTGGAAAAGCAGGATGTTTATAAGGCCAAGGGCTGCAACAGGAAAAACTAGCCCAGTGAAGAAAATAAATAAGGTAATAAACTACAAACTACAAGAGAAGTAATGAACAATTTCTATAAAATATTTTAAGAAAAGTAACATTAAAAGCTTTCCCAGCTGACGTTCTGATGAATATCTTTTCTGATGGAACCGGAACTAAAACCCGACACCTTAACCTTTAAAATGTCTTCGATGTTTTCATATGCATTCGAGTTTATATAAAATAAAATACAAATGAAGGAAAGCAATGAGTACGTACTCGTTTGCCTTTCAAAAGAGTAATTTCCATATTGTTTTTTTCCTCATTCCAAAACCTTGGTTTTTCTTTTCCCCTGAATTCCTACAATCCCTTGCGAGCCTTTGAAGGAATAATTGAGTGCAAATTAGATAAAGAGTCTTTTAAGAGACCTGCAAAGGGCAAAGGAATGAAAAGCAGGGTTTAATGGACGCGGGTCCTCTCTCGTCTGTCTTCCAATTAATAATAATAACAAGAAGAGCTCACTGAAAAGTGCAGACCTCCGCCACGTCAGCTTATTTCTCGAAACCAGCGTGCCTTTTCCCAGAATCAATTAATCATTTCCAAGCTCTTTATATAATAGTTTAAAATCCCTGCAAGTTTCATTACTTTACGATTAAAATTGTAGCCCTATGGTTGATGACCAGAATTTGACGTTTTGTTTGACCTTGACCTTCGAACTTAACAGCTCTTTACATAACAGTTTAAAACCCCTGCAAGTTTCATTACTTTAAAATTGTGGACATGGTTGATGACCGGAATTTAACCTTTTGCTTGATCTTGACCCTGGACTCGACCTTGACCTTCGACCTTAACATATTTAATTGGCAAGGATTTTCATACACTCAAATATGAACCGAGTTGGAAGTCTCTGTGACAACGATGTCCAAACATATGGCTGATTACGTGAATTGGACATTTTTACTTAACCGTGACCTTGAACTTTGACCCTCACGATATCATCAGTTAGAAATAGATGTAGAATGATTGACAGATGAGACGAAAGAAAAGAAAATTAATTCTGTCAAAATTATTCCTCTGCAGATTTACCTAAGTCTTCATAAAAGCAATTTGGATTAAACTTTTCTCTTAATAAACATCTTCAAGGAGACCTAAAACTCCAATTATACTAAATCATGGACAAATTATTATAATTATTCTCGCTTTTTGCCCCTAAAATCTCTATTATTATAAGCCAAGAAATTGTACTCCAAGATAATAGAAATACTGTGGATGGTAAGAAAGGAACATGAAGGTAGAATAGAGAATAGAAAAGGGGGAGGAAATAGGAGTAGGAGTATAATCAAGATAAGAGAAATACTGTAGATGGTGAGATTTTAGAAAAGAGAAGAGAAAATAGAATAGAATAGAAAATGAGGAGGAGAGGGGGAGGAAGTAAGAGTAGGAGTATAATTATGGGGGAGGTGAATGAATGGAAATGAATGAGAGAAATCGATTAACACTGACGAGATATTGGGACATGAGTCCTCATTAACCCGATCATGAATGACTTTAATTGCATTAAGTATTTTTTTTTCTTTTTTTTTTCTCTTATCTAAATCACGCAAA
>NC_090753.1:61691284-61693784 GCF_036898095.1 Palaemon carinicauda
TCATATATATTCCAAAGTCGATGACGATTTGCGGGTCTTAAAATTTTAGGAATTTGGGTCCAAAATACACTTTAATAATCAAGAACTAATGGCAAAGATCAAGCTGAAGCTCATTATAAATAAGAATAGATAGCCTAAATTAACTAAAAAATAATTAAGAAAAACAAATATTTATCGTAATTGTTATATAGGAATGTGGTGGCCTATTGTTAACGACCCTGCCTGGCGTTCGACGGACTGGAGTTAGAGGTCCCGCTCAAACTCGTTAGTTTCTTCAGTTTCTGCAACCTCACCATCCAAGTGGGAAGAATATAGGTTCTACCTGCTGAGTCATCAGCAGCCACTGTCTAGCCTTCCCTGGTCCTAGCTCGGGTGAAGAGTGAGTTTGGGCGTTGAACATATATATATATATATATATATATATATATATACATATTATATATATATATACATATTATATATATATATACATATTATTATATATATATATATATATATATATACATATAATATATATATATGGTCTCTCTGTAGGGCACTGTCCTGCTTGCTAGGGCAATGCCCTTGTTATGTCATTCATGAGTAGACTTTAAACCTTTAAATAATGACATTCAACTCTTTTCAAATAAAGATACGAATGACTTTGTTACCATGTTGCCGAGTAACTTGAGACTAATAATTACAACATATCCTTGCTTGAGGGGCATACTCAGGCATACTGTTCTATCTTATTTCTCTTCCTTTTTTTTTTTAGTTTTTATATTTTACATATGAAAGATTTTATTCTTATGTTGTTTACTATCGTTAAAATATTTTATTTTAATTGTTAACTACATCTCTTGTAGTTTATTTCTTTCCTTTCCTCACTGGGCTATTTTCCCTGTTAGAGCCCATGGCCCTTATAGCATCTTGCTTTCTCAACTAAGGTTGTAACTTAACAAGTAATAATAATAATAATAATAATAATAATAATAATAATAATAATAATAATAATAATAAATAAATAAATAAACAAATAAATAAATAAACCGACTCGATTTTATAACCAAGGCGGACGTAATAATAATACTACTACTACTACTAGTAGTAGTAGTAGTAGTAGCTACTACTACTCTACTACTACTACTACTAATAATAATAATAATAATAATAATAGTCGTGGAAAAAAAGTGTCTGAGCTTCAATAATATTAAAACATTAACATCTTTATGATAAATTATGATAGATTACTCCATGAAACTGACATTGTGAATCGATATTTCTGTTATTCAATTTCCATTTTTTTATGTAATTCCTCAGAATCAATCAAACTTTCGACTGAAATTAATATAGAGTCAGATTCAATAACCCGGTTGCACATTGATTGGTATTGCGTTACTCTCTCTCTCTCTCTCTCTCTCTCTCTCTCTCTCCTCTCTCTCTCTCCTCTCTCTCATGGAAGGTTCTAAGTTGTACTCTATTCTAACTCAAAAGGGAAAAAAAACTTTTAACATATAATATTTCGATTAGTGTTCCTCTACAAGAACTCGAAACACCAATAATAATAATATAATAATAATAATAATAATAATAATAATAATAATAATAATAATAATAACAACAACAACAACAATAATGATAATAATAATAACAACAACAACAACAACAACAATAATAATAGTAAAAGACACGAGCAACAAAAAGGTAATTAAGAAAATAAAAGTAGGGTTATGTAGGTTTAAATTTGGTTTAAGTTTTTATCTGTAAAATGTTTCTAGCAATCTTAGCTCGGTCTCAAGTCGAGCTTTACATTAAATACTAAAATAATATGTTCTATGGTTGATTATAAATTTGTATAATTCGGAATATGGTGGGTAGTTCAACTAAACTGTTGTCTACCAGAACCTTTGAACATCGAGGCATTAGTTCGAGGACCCTTCTACCGTTGGGTAAGCCTTCTCAATCCTCTATAAAAGAACATTGTCATGGAGTTTGTAACACCAATTTTAATCATCTTGATTTTGGTTTTATATGTAAAGCTCGACTTCAAACCGAGCTAAGATTACTTGAAAAATTTTACATAGAAACACTTAAACCTTATTTAAAACTAGATAATTCTGCTTTCAGCCGAAAAGTGTTTTAATTAGAACTTAATATTTTTAAATTCTCTTATTGTTGATCAAACAATAACATAAAACTGTATAAATTGCAGTGATAAAAAATGCGGAAAGTGAATATAAATAGTTACAAAGTTTATAAAGTTTTTAAAGGCATCAAAACAAATGAAGATGTCACTTTGACATCCATTTCAGAGTTAGCTCAGATTGTATTTTATGCTAAATTCGGATATTATGTTTATATATACCTGTATTTTTCGTACCCCATCGTTATTTTCCTTTAAGTCTGCTAATTAATTATTCTAATTATTTAAAAGGCATGGTTGGAAGCGACCTAGCCTTTCATTTGAAGGGACTAGGGTTCCCATCCCAAGTATGAGGTAGAAATTTATTTCTATTTGAAC
>NC_090753.1:61698784-61723784 GCF_036898095.1 Palaemon carinicauda
CTGATAATAATGGGGATAATAAGCGATAATGATTTAATGTGAAAGAAGGGTGGTTTCTACACATGAATATAGAACGTGAATTGAACATTTTGCTTGACCGTGACCTTGACCTTCCCAAATGTAATAATTTCCAGCCTTCTACATAACAGTTAACCCATGCAAGTTTCATTACTCCACGATTAAAAGTGTGGCCAGGAAGCTGTTCACAAAGACACAACAAACGCACCCAGGGGGTAAAACTTAACCAAAAAATATCTATCAGCAAAATTGACACGGAGACGAACCAGGATCTTTTTTTTTTTCATTTATTAATAAGTTTTCTTTGTATCAACCAAACTGAATTACAAAATAGAATTTACACTGACATTTTATAAATTGGAGACTCAGTTTTCACCCCCAAACAGCGAAATGCTTGTTGAGAGTAATTAATTCTAGAATCATTCCAGTTATGATGTCTCCTGTGGCCTGCATAATTCCAGATTCACTGCATTAATCTTAAACGTCAAATCTCCAAATAAGTGTGAATGAGTTTCTCGTCGTTTCCAACAATTTTTACATCACCTTTATGTCGTTTTCTTTTCCTGATTTGGATTATAATTCATTTCTGAAGATTTAAAGGCCACTCATGAACGGCAGATGCAAGGGACAGTGACCTTGCTCTATCAAGCAGGACAGTGCCCTAGAGACTGACCATAAATACATATGATCAGCGCCCAAGCCCCCTCTCCATCCAAGCTAGGACCATGGATGGCCAGGCAATGGCTGCTGATGACTTAGCAGATAGACCTATAGGCTGGCCAAAACCCCCCATCCTTAGCTAATAAGGATGGTGAGGTTGCAGCGACCGAAGAAACTAACAAGTTTGAGCGGGATTCAAACCCCAGTCTGGCGTTCACCAGTCAGGGACGTTACCACATCGGCCACCATACCACAACACCACGAGCTGTAAACTTTTAAACAAAACCAGGGACTATTTTAATTTAATGGCAAGAGAAACACGGGAATAACTTAGCCTTTATTATCAGTACCTCCGCCAACGAAGTTGGAAGGAGGTTATATTTTATCCCCTGTTTGTGTTTGTTTGTGAACACCTTCCTGACCACAATTTTATTCCTTAAGTAATAAAACTTGCAGGGATTAACTATAATGTAAAATGCCGGAAATTATTAAATTTTGGAAGGTCAAAGCCAAAAGCCAAGGTAAATGTCAAAGGTCAAGGTCACGGTTGAGCAAAAGGTCGAAAAATAAACTGCCGCAGCGGAGGTCCACACTTTACTGATTCCTCTGCCTATTATTATTATTATTTTTTTTTATTATTATCATTATTATTATTTTTTATTATCATCATCATTATTATTATTATTCTTACCATTATTGAAAGAACATTAACCAGTCAAATGAATCCAGATCGAATTACAGAGCTGGGCCGATTAAACCCGTTTAAATTTGGAAAGAAAACATAAGACTAAAAAAAAAAAAAAAAAATTATAAATAATGCAAATAGAGACCTGGGTTAAATCAATACGCCAATTACAACTTATTATTATAGATTTTATTATTTTTATTTGGTCTATCATAAACTAATATCTATAATACTGATAATTTATAATCAGCGTATTGATTTAACTATGGTTTCTAGGTGTATATTCACAGATCTTAGATTTGACTAAATTGCTACTGTATAAAAATGTGTTATTGTTATTGTTATTTTTTTCTCATATCGTTTATTAATTTCCTTATTTCCTTTCCTCACTAGATTATTTTTCCCTGTTGGAGACCTTGGGCTTACAGCATCTTGCTTTTCCAACCAGGCTTTTAGCTTGGCTAATAATAATAATAATAATAATAATAATAATAATAATAATAATTATTATAATAATAATAATAATAATAATAATAATAATAATAATAAACGATAACTCTAATCACCTCCGCCAATGAGGTTATAAAATAGAGTCTGTTTATTTATTTATTTGTCTGTGGACAGGATTACGTCAGAACTACTCGACAGATTTTGTGGAAATTTTCTACCACAGGTCATGGACGACCCCATTAAATTTTAGAGATGATCCGGATCCAAAGAACTCCAAACTATATTTCATATATTCATTCTCCACTTACTGTAACTTCCTAATCTGTTTCATGGTTCTAACATTCCAATTACCAATTTTCAATTTTTCTCAAAACAAACTGACGGAGTTTGACGAAGTTTCCACCACAGATAGATCTTATGCCAGGGACGACTCCATTAACTTATGGCGGAAGTTAGATATCTCTGATTGCTATTGTTATCTATATATCCAACTACATTGACATCAGAAAGAAAAAGTATACAATAACACCAACTTGCATTAAAGTTATTATGCATTTATGATTGCATTTAATCTAGTTAATTCATTCTTTTTTGCTTAATAATTGCTAACGTAATTACTCTATCCAATTTCAGAGTAAGGCCCCGATTTCCCCTTTTTCCGAGAGGAAAAATAAACTCGATTACAAACAGAATAGAATCAAATTCGCTCCTCAAATTGGATGGCAACGCCATTTCGTAACGAGTTTCCTATAGATTACAGATGGCTACAGACTTTTTTACCTTTTAGATGGCATGTAAAATCAAACAGGCTCGCTCTCTCTCTCTCTCTCTCTCTCTCTCTCTCTCACACACAAAGGTTTAACATATATTCGTCATGTAATAAATCAAATCAAACTCTCTCTCTCTCTCTCTCTCTCTCTCTCTCACACACACACACACAAAGGTTTAAAATATATTCGTCATGTAATAAATCAAATCAAATCAAACTCTCTCTCTCTCTCTCTCTCTCTCTCTCACACACACACATACACAAAGGTTTAAAATATATTCGTCATGTAGTAAATCAAATCAAACTCTCTCTCTCTCTCTCTCTCTCTCTCTCTCTCACACACATACGCAAAGGTTTAAAATATATTCGTCATGTAATAAATCAAATAAAACACACACTCTCTCTCTCTCTCTCTCTCTCTCTCTCTCTCACACACACATACACACACACAGACACACAAAGGTTTACAATATATTCGTTATGCAATAAATCAAATGAAACGCTCTCTCTCTCTCTCTCTCTCTCTCTCTCTCCTCACATACACAAAGGTTTAAAATATATTCGTCATGTAATAAATCAAATCAAACTCTCTCTCTCTCTCTCTCTCTCTCTCTCTCTCTCACATACGCAAAGGTTTAAAATATATTCGTCATGTAATAAATCAAATCAAACACACACTCACTCTCTCTCTCTCTCTCTCTCTCTCTCTCTCTCTCTCTCACACACACACACACACACACACACACACACAAAGGTTTACAATATATTCTTCATGCAATAAATCAAATGAAACTCTCTCTCTCTCTCTCTCTCTCTCTCTCTCTCTCTCATTACACCAAATCATTTACATAATCCCCTTTTTCCCTTTAGTTTACCCTCGTTATTACCCATCTCTACTTTCTCTTTAGCTTATCTCCCTCTTTATCGTCAGGTTAACCGCATCATTATACTTTTCTTCCCCTAATGGAGGGAAGCGATGGAAACCGAATGCACATATTTCAGGTTTATACAAATAATCTTGATATATATTCGGAATAAGTGATGTCTCAGCTGGTGCCTAAATCATTCTCTCTCTCTCTCTCTCTCTCTCTCTCTCTCTCTCTCTCTCTCTCTCTCTCTAGAGAATATTGTAGTTTACAGACCCCCAAATACTAAGGAGTTTGACATAATAATAGAAAAAATAGATGATATATGTAGAAACCATAAAGACTGGAATATACTCCTATCCGGAGATTTTAACTTTCCTTTCGTGGATTGGAAAGAACGGATAGAAGAAAGTGGTTGTATGTATACATATAAAAAAGAGAGTAATAGTAGCGCAGAAGATAAGAGGCAATTTGAAAAGCTTCAAGATATGCTATTAGAACATAATATGCAACAAATAAACCACATTCCAACAAGAAAGGAAAATGTCCTAGATCTAGTATTTGTGAATGAGGTGAATTATGTTAAAGAAATAATAGTGTATAACACGGGAATTTCAGACCACAATGTCATAGAATTGATAGTTCATTCCAAAGCAAGTGATCACAGAATTAATAAAAGCACAAAACTTTGGAAGGATATGGAAAATATAACTTTTACAGTAAGAATATAAAATGGTCAGAAATAAATGAAGAACTGAATAAAGAATGGAAAAATGTATTTATAAGTGATAATATACAGGTAAATACGGATATACTGTACAAAATACTGGAGAAAATTGTTGAAAAATATGTACCGAAAAAAAACAATAAACAAAAGACGTGCATACCAAGAGACAGAAGGATCTTATTTCAGAAAATTAAAAAGTGGAAGAAAAATCTTGCAAAAGAAAAAAATGTGTGGAAAATGAGGGAAATAAAATGTAAGATAGAAAATGCAGAACAAAAGATTATGCAGTCGAAAGAAAATGAAAAAAGGGACTTAGAAGAAAGGACACTTCAAAATATAAAAAGAAACCCCAAAGTACTTTACTCCTATGCAAAAAAGATGAATAAAAGGAGAATAGAAATAGGCCCTCTAAGAATTAAAGGACGGCTAACGAATGAAAAAAAGGAAATATGCAACATATTAGCAGAAAAATATAAGAGTGAGTTCACGCCAAGAATTGCGAATGAGAATAATGAAACAGAAATGAGAGAAGAAAATGTTGAATATCTAACGGATATAGATATTAATGAAGCAGATATTGTCACGGGTATAAACGAAATTAAAAATGGATCGGCAGCCGGACCAGATGGAGTTCCAGCGATTTTGTTAAAAAAAACTGCAAACACTATCGCGAAGCCACTTGCAATACTGCTAAGACAGAGTATAGATATGAGCGAGATATATGTTAAACATAAATTAGCTTATATAACCCCTATCTTCAAAAGTGGATCAAGACTAGAGGCAAGCAATTATAGACCTGTTAGTCTAACATCACATATTATGAAAGTGTATGAGAGGGTAATAAAAAAGAAAATAATGAACCATTTGGTCAAAAATAATTTGTTTAATATGGGTCAACACGGTTTCGTACCTGGAAAAAGTACACAGACCCAACTGATAGCTCACTATGAAAACATATACAATAATATGATAAATGAAAAAGACACAGATGTGATCTATCTAGATTTTGCAAAAGCCTTTGACAAGGTAGACCATAACATATTGGAGAAAAAAATGAGAAAGCACAATATTGTGGGAAAGATAGGAAAATGGGTAAAAGAATTCCTGCAAAACAGAAAACAGATAGTGGTTGCAAATGACGAGAAATCAGATGAAGCCCAGGTAATATCTGGTGTGCCCCAAGGTACGGTATTAGCTGCACTGCTATTTGTTATTATGATCTCAGACATAGACTGTGATGTTGAAAACTCCGTAGTGAGAAGTTTCGCCGATGACACAAGAATAAGTAGAGAAATTACTTGTGATGAAGATAGGAACTCACTACAAAGAGATCTAAACAAAATATATGAATGGGCGGAGATAAATAGGATGGTATTTAACTCCGATAAATTCGAATCAATAAATTATGGAAACAGAGAAGGAATGGTGTATGCATACAAGGGACCTAATAATGAGACAATCACAAACAAGGAAGCAATTAAAGACCTTGGTGTAATTTTAAAATAGGAATATGTTATGCAACGACCAAATAGCAACACTGTTGGCTAAATGTAAAGCAAAAATGGGAATGTTATTCAGACACTTTAAAACAAGAAAAGCTGAACACATGATTATGCTTTACAAAACTTATGTGCGTAGTACACTCGAGTACTGCAATGTGATATGGTACCCACACTACCAAAAGGATATTGCGCAAATAGAGAGTGTACAAAGGTCCTATACTGCTAGAATAGAAGAAGTTAAGGACCTTGATTACTGGGAAAGACTGCAATTTTAAAACTATACAGTCTAGAAAGGAGAAGAGAACGCTACATGATAATACAAGCATGGAAGCAAATAGAAGGAATTGCTGAAAACATCATGGAGCTTAAAGTATCAGAAAGAGCAAGCCGAGGTAGATTAATAGTACCAAAAAGCATTCCAGGTAAACTGAGAAAGGCGCACAGGACATTAATCCACTACGCACCAGCATCGATAATGCAGCGACTATTTAATGTGCTGCCAGCTCATCTAAGAAACATATCAGGAGTGAGCGTAGATGCGTTTAAAAATCAGCTCGATAAATACCTAAGATGCATCCCAGACCATCCAAAACTGGAAGATGCAAAATACACCGGAAGATGTATTAGCAACTCTCTGGTGGATATACGAGGTGCCTCACACTGAGGGACCTGGGGGAACCCAAACAAAAAATAAGGCAATAAGGTAAGGTAAGGCTCTCTCTCTCACGCTGAATGAGACGAAAGAATGGGAGAAAAGAACACGAATACCGTGCGATCAAAAATAACTAAATTAATACAAATATTTTATACTAATTAACTTGCCTCCAGAAGGTACTAGATGAGTTGGATGACCCACCCCTACATGGCTGAGGACTATGAGGCGTGAAGTAGGAGATGATGAATGGAGAAGTATTGATTCAAAAGCTCAAGATAGAGAGAACGGGCCAAATCTAACCAAGGAACTTTGCGTCTATAGGCGTAGGAGGAGATGATGATGATGATGATGAATTATTATTACCACAAGTTGAGCGTCAAATGTGATACTAAAATTTTTCAATATATGACTCACTGTCACTAATAGTAAATAACACAAAAATAATAAATAATAATAATGAATAATAATATTAATAAAGAAATTTTCATCAAATAGCATTAAAGAAACATATAATAGATAGATGACTCACTTATATGATTACGTTTTCAATATCCTTCCTATTAATATTTCTTGGTCTAAGGAAAGTCCTCGTAAATGTGATTAATGGAATTTGGGTCATAAGGCCAGGCGTTGGGGCCGGCAGGGCCATTCAGCAACTGAGAAATTTCCTTAGCGAAACATTCAACAACACATCTTGTTACTTCAGGTCAACATTTAGCGCCTAAGCCATCTTCTGGGTAGAAAGCGTCTCTGCCTTGCAATCTGTTCAACGGGAGTTCGAAACCCGCTCAAGTTCGAAAGTTCCTTGTAGTGTCTGCAACCTCACCATCCTTGAGAGCAAGGCGAACCTAAAGGTGTGCCTTGGGCAATGATCATATGTATATGTGGTCAATCTAATCATTCTAGGTGGAATATTTACAAAAATAGTTGCAATTATTGTGAATAAAACTAATCAAAATGAAATGACATTATTTCAACTTCCAACTACTGTCGCATTATACAGCAAGTATAATTTGATCGTGTAGAGTGAATGATGTTACGATGATCGTGTAGAATGAGTGTTGCTTGGAATAATCAGATGCACTATTCCACTTAGGTCACTAGTACTTTGTTAGAGGTCATGGTTTAATCCAGAAGCAAGAGCCTGTGCTGACACAAGGCCTCCTTAACCCACAAGAAACACAGTTAGGGGGTTTCTCTTGGAGATGTTTTGCTAGCTGTAGCAAGGAAAATCACGTCGGACCTATAATTGGATATGTTAGTTGAAAGTATGTCTGCCAGAACCCTTTAAAATACCAATGAGCTAATGTTAAATTGTAAGGAACAAGGTGAGACAAAAGAATAAAGACAGTAAGGAAAACTGAAAAAGTAACCGATGTGGTAACGACCCTGACTGGTAAACGCCATACTAGGTTTAAAGTCCCGCTCAAACTCGATAGATCCTTTGGTGGCTGCAACCTCATCATTCTTATGAGCTAAGGATAGGGGGTTTGTGGAAGCCTATCTGCTGAGTCATCAGTAGCCATTGCATGGTTCTCCTTGGTCCTAGTTTGGATGGAGAGGGGGCTTGGGCGCTGATCATATGTATATATGGTCAGTCTCTGGGGCAGTGTTCTGCTTGATAGGACAATATCACTGTCCCTTGCCTCTGCCATTCATGAGCCGTTAAACCTTTAAACCTGTGCTAAATATCATGGACTGAATCTTCAGCAGGGGAATTAAACACCTTCGGTGGATATTGAATTCTTTTAGAAAAAGGCTTTCAATCCTATTAATCAGGTTCCTACTTCGCCTTCTGATAACCTAACCTTTCTAGTTTGTTATGATTATGAAGAGAGTTGAGCAAAGATCCTTTCTCAACGAATTGAAAAAGGTTTCTCTAAGGATATGCAAGGCTTTAGATTATATTACTTAAAATCATTGCATTATTTGTATCTACCGTCAATTGCTACCGAGTTCATAAAGACCCTCCCATTGCTCTGCAACATTTTACATCACTACTTATGTAAACCAATCTACCTTCTTTAAGTTAAAAATCATTCTGGCCATTGCGTTATTTCAGTCACACGAAGAGCTCCTTTGTGATCCCAGGTGCATTTATCAAGATTATATGTGGTCCCAGTCCCATAAGAAAAATTGCAATTGGTGTAACCTATAGAGTATCGTTTAAGTCGGGTTCGACGATTTCCTTCGTTTTCCCAATTTTTATTTTACAATGGAATTCACATGTAAACGTTATATAGACTTTTGCTGTTTGTACTTGAGCTACCTAAAGACTTCAATTAATTTACTGCAATAACTTAATCATACTTTCTCTCTCTCTCTCTCTCTCTCTCTCTCTCTCTCTCTGTTAACCCCACTTTCTCCCAAAAAATGGCTAAACATCGTTCAACGCAACGTCCTGAAAGCCAAATGAAAGTAGCCAACTTTCCATATTGATCATTTCGCTTTAATAATCAGATAAAATAAGTAATAAGTATTCAGCAAGAGTAAAACAAAAGGGAATAACTCAACATTCATATATATCAATCTATCAATATGCAATAGCAAACAAACAAAATTAAAAAACCTAACTCATAATTACACTCACACACATTAACCCTCCGTCACTCCAACCAGAAAACCAACAAATAAACTTCTTCTTTGTCTGCATCTTTTCACACTTTATGTGGGGTCGATGTTTCTGGCCAGCTTTCTCCATCTACCTCTGTCCCACACTTCATCATATATATGCTCTAGCATTGATTCTAATCTCACAATCTCCACTGGCCATATTGGTTTTGGCTAATTTTTCATGGCCGGATGCCTTACCTGCCGCCAACCCTCCCCATTCACCCGGGCTTGGGACCGACACAAAGTTGAGGCTGGCTTGCTACCCTTAGTGGCAAAACCAACAAATAAACAATTTACAAAAAACAAACATCAAAATCTCTTTGAAGATCTTGCTCGAAGACTCTCAGAAGCCGAAAAGGTAAAACCTAAAATTATTCCATTCCCCTTTCCAGGACTCAAATCGAGCAAATCCAGGTAATATACTTATGAATGGAGGGGCACTCAGTATAGCGCAGACCTCCACCACGGCAGATTATTTCTCGATCTTGACCTAGCATTAATTAGCGTGTATTTTCTTACACTGAAATATGGACCAAGTTTGAAGTCTCTGTGACAACGATGTCCAAACTTATGGCTGATACCGTGAATTGGACCTTTTGCTGGACCTTGAACTTGAGCTTTGACCTTATCATGTATTAATTGGCGTGGATTTTCATACACAAATATGGACCAAGTTTGAAGTTTCTGTGACAATGATAACCATACTTATGGCTGATTACGTGAATTAGACATTTTACTTGACCTTTGACCTTGACCTTCCAAAATTTAATTTTTTCATCTTTTTACATAACAGTTAATCCCTGCAAGTTTCATTACTCTACGATTAAAATTATGGCCATTAAAGCTGTTCACAAACAAATACACACACAAACAGGAGGTAAAACATAACCTCCTTCCAAATTCGCTGGCGGGGGGAAATGCTCTCTGAAAAGGAATCCTGCTGTTAGAGCAATCAACATATTCCTACCTTCCTTTCATCCAATCCTATAAAAATCCTGAATAAGCTATCTGATGCAATGAATAAACAAACTCGGATCAAAAGCGATGTTTGAATATGAATTAATGGACCGAGTTCCAGCTCGCTTTCTTTTGCATGAAGTTGCTTAATTTGGAGCATTTCAAAGGATATAACATTTGAAAAGATGTGTTACTAGTCATTCTTAATGCTTTCCTCCTCTCTCTCTCTCTCTCTCTCTCTCTCTCTCTCTCTCTCTCTCTCTGTGAAAATATTCATTAAATGCAAAACACATGAAGACAATACACACACAAACATATACACTCACATATATACAGTATATATCCTCTTTACATAAATATATATGTATGTACATAAATATATTGGCACAAAGTTTATATGCATACAGTTTAAATATATATATATATATATATATATATATATACACACACACATCATCATCCTCATCATCAGCCGTAACTAGCCCACTGCAGGACAAAGACCCCCGACATGCCCCTCAACGCCCGTCTGTTTGTGGTCTTTCTATACCAGGTTAGACCTACAAATTTTCTTAGCTCGTCAATCCCTTGTCTTCCCATTCTGTTATTCGTAATGTGTATCTATTGTCTGTCATTCACATTATATGTCTTGCCCATTTCCATTTCTTTTTCCTACACCTTGAAATATCCTCTACTTTAGTTTGCTCTCGTATCCATGTTGCTCTCTTCCTGTCTCTTAGTGTTATTCCCGTCATTATTCTTTCCACAGCTCTTTGAGTAAGACCATCTCTCTCTCTCTCTCTCTCTCTCTCTCTCTCTCTCTCTCTCACAAAGGTTTACAATATATTTGTCATTCTATAAATCAAATCAAACGCGTTCTCTCTCTCTCTCTCTCTCTCTCTCTCTCTCTCTCAATCAGCGTTCCCTAATCCTTTCAGAAAAAACTGGAATAAAGGATGTCTCAGCTGGTGCCTAAATCATCATCATCATCATCATCATCATCTCTCTATCTCTCTCTCTCTCTCTCTCTCTCTCTCTCTCTCTCTCTCTCTAACGCTGAATGAGACGAAGGAATGGGAGAAAAGAACATTCATAACGTGCGATCAAAGATAACTAAAATAATAAAACTATTTTAAACTAATTAACTTGCCTCCAGAAGAAGTCCTGGGCTTACATGGCTGAGGACTATGAAGCGTGAAGTAGCAGATGATGTATGGAGAAGTATTGATTTAAAAGCTCAATGGGCGTAAGAGATGATGGTGGTGATGAATTATTATCACAAGTCAAGCGTCGAATGTGATACTAAAATATCTTAATATCTGACTCACAGTCATTTCTAAAAAATAACACGAAAATAATGAATAATAATATTAATAAAGAAATTTTCCACAAATATCATTAAAGAAACCTGTAATAGATAGATTATTCACTTATATGATAAAGCTTTCAATATCCTTCCTATTATTATTTCTTAGTCTAAAGAAAGTCCTTTTTGTGATTGTGATTCATGGAATTTGGGTCATAAAGCCCGGCAAGGCTATTCAGCAGCTGAAAAATTTCCTGGGCAAAACATTTTACAATATGTCTTGTTGTTTCATGTCAACATTTAGCACCTAAGGCATCTTATGGGGAGAAAATGTCTCTGCCATGCAATCTGTTCAACGGGAGTTCGAGACCCGCTCAAGTTCGAAAGTTCCTTGTAGTGTCTGCAACCTCCCCATCCTTGAGAGCTAAGGAAGCCTAGAGGTTTACCTTGGGCAATGATCATATGTATATATGGTCAGTTTGTTAATATATCGGGGGGGGGGGGAATTTACAAAATTAGTTGTAATTATTGTGAATAAAACTAATCTAAATGAAATGACAATCCTTATAACTTCCAACTACTGTCGCATTATACAGAAAGTATAAGTTGATCGTGTAGAGTGATTGTTGCTTAAAACACTCGTGTGCACTATTCCGTTTAGGTCACTACTACCTCGTTATCGGTCATGGTTTGTTCCAAAAGCAAGAGCCTGTTCTGACAAAAGGCTTCCTTAACCCCCATGAAACACAGTTAGGGGTCTTCTCTTGAAGATGTTTGGCTGGTTGTAGCAAGGCGATTCCCGTAGGATCTATAATTGAACGTGTTAGTTGAAAGAATGTCCTCCAGAACCCTTATTAAAAACCAGTGAGCTTTTGGTAAATTATAAGGAACAAGCTGATAGATAAAAGAATAAAGACAGTAAGATAAACTGTTGTGGTGGCCGATGTGGTAATGTCCCTAACTGGTGAACGCCAGTCTGGGGTTCAAGTCCCGCTCAAACTCCATAGTTTCTTTGCTCGCTTCAACCTCACCATCTTTGGGGGGTTTGTGGGACCCTATCTACTGAGTGATCAACAGCCATTGCCTGGCCCTCCTTGGTCCTGGCTTGGATGGAGAGGGGGCTTGGGCACTGATCATGTGTATATATGGTCAGTCTCTAGGGCAGTGTCCTGCTTGATAGGGCAATGTCACTGTGCCTTGCCTCTGCAATTCATGAGCCGGCTTTAAACCTTTAAAACTGTGCTATAAATCATGGAGGAATCTTCAGCAGGGGATTAAACACCTTCAGTGGATATTGACTTCTTTTAGAAAAAGGTTTTCAATCCTTTTAATCAGGTTCCTACTTCGCATTCTGATAACCTAACCTTTCTGGTTTGTTATGATCATGACGTCTATCCTTTCCTCTCGAGAGGGAGTTGAGCAAAGATCCTTTCCCAACGAATTGAAGGAAGTTTTCTTTAAGGATATACAAAGCTTTAGATTATATTACTTAAAATCATTGCATTATTTGTATCTACCGTCAATTGCTACCGAGTTCATAAAGGTGCTCCCATTACTCTGCAACATTTTACATCATTACTTATGCAAACCAATCTACCTTCCATAAAAATCATTCTGGATATTGCGTTATTTCCTTTGTGGTCCCAAGTGCATTTATCAAGATTATATGTGGTCCCCCTCCCATAAGCCAAATTACAATTGATGTAACCTATGTATCGTATAAGTCATGTTCGACGATTATCTTCGTTTTTCCAATTTTGCTTTTACAATGGAATTTACATTTATTTATTTACTTACCTATTATTATTATTATTATCATTATTATTATTATTATTATTATTATTATTATTATTATTATTATTATCAATATTATTATTATTATCATCATCATCATTATTATTATTATCATTAACATTATTAGAAGCAGAGCTACAGTCCTAGTTGGAAAAGCAAGATGCTATAAGCCCAAAGGCCCCAACAGAGAAAAATAGCACAGTACGGAACGGAAACAAGGAAATGAATACATTACAAAAGAAGAAAATAAAGATAAAATATTTCAAGAACAGTAACAACATTAAATTAGATCTTTCATATATAAACTATAAAAACTTAAAAAGAAAAGAAAAGAGGAAGATAAACAAGATGGAACAGCGTGTCCGTTATATAGACTTACGCTGTTTATACTTCGTTACTTAAGGAATTCAATTCATTTACTGCTCTCTCTCTCTCTCTCTCTCTCTCTCTCTCTCTCTCTCTCTCTCTGTTAACCCCACTCTTTTTCTCAGTAAATACCTAAGCATCTTTCAATGCAAGGTCCTAAAAGCCAAATGAAAGTAGCCAACTTTCCATATTGATCTTTTTGCTTTAATAATCAGATCAAAATAAGCAATAAGTATACAGCTAACGTTAAACAAAAGGGAATAACTCGAACATTCATATGTATCAATCAATCAATATGCGATAGTAAACAAACGAAATTAAAAAACCTAACTCATAATTACGTTCATACACATTAACCCTTCATTAATCCAACCAGAAAACCAATACAAAAACAATTTACAGAAAACAAACATGAAAATCCTTTTGAAGATCTTCCTCGAAGACTATCCACAGTTGAAAAGGTAAAACCTAAAATTATTCCATTCCCACTTCCGGGACTCACATCGAGTTAATCCAGATAATATACTTATGACTAGGGAGGCACTCAGTAGAGCGCACACCTCCGCCGCGGAAGCTTATTTCTCGATGTTGACCTTAATCTTTGACCTTAACATGTATTAATTGGCGGGGATTTTCATACACTCAAATATGAACCAAGTTTTGAAGTCTCCGTGACAATGATGTCCAAAGTTATGGCTGATTAAGTGAATTGGACATTTTGCTTGACTGTGACCTTGACCTTCCAAAATTTTAATCATTTCCATTTTTTTTACATAGCAGTTAATCCCTGCAAGTTTCATTACTCTACGATAAAAATTGTGGCCAGGAAGCTGTTCACAAACAAACACAGACAAACACGCAAACTGGGGGTAAAACATAACCTCCTTCCAAGTTCATTGGCAGGGGGGAAAATGCTCCCTGAAAAGGATCCAGCTGTAAGATCAATCAATATTACCCCCTTACTCCTACACCTCTTCCCCTCCCCCCCCCCCCCACATCCAAACTTCCTTTCATGCACTCCTATAAAAATCCTGAATAAGCTATCTGATGCAATGAATATATTCAAAGATATTTTTTTTTCTCCTTTGCCGTTTGATAAACGAACTCGGTTCAAAAGCGATGTTAGAATATGAATAAATGGACTGAGTTCCAGCTTGCTTTCTTTTGCAAGAGATTGCGCAATTTGTAGCATTTTAAAGGATATAACATTAGAAAAGGTGTTATCAGTCATTCATTCTCTCTCTCTCTCTCTCTCTCTCTCTGAAATTATTCGTTAAATACAAAACACATGCAGATAATATACACACAAACATATACACTCACATATATACAGTATATATATATCCTCTTTATATACACATATGTATGTACATAAATATATTGGCACCAAGTTTATATATACAGTATATATATATATATATATATACTGTATATATATATATATATATACACAGTATATATATATATATATATATATACTGTGTATATATATATATATATATACAGTATATATATATATATATATACACAGTATATATATATATATATATATAACGAAGTATTGAATGTAAAATGAATAATAAAATCTATGAGATTATCTACTACGATATGTATCTCCTCTTTTCATACACTAAATTGTAGTCTCCCTGTCTCTTCAATTAAGCTTTCATAGATCTCAAAAACTCTTATCAGAATAATCGATGCATAATCCATATAACAATGATGAGATTTAACAACAATAGAAATATATTTCTTTTTATTTGATAACTGAATTACAAATTATCATCATAATTTTCAAAATATTCTGACTTTCATAATTCTGTATTGTATATCTATCTGGGGCTAATTTTCAACTGCACTTGATAGATACATACGTACGTACGTACGTACGTACATATATATATATATATATATATATGTGTGTGTGTGTGTGTGTGTGTGAATTTGTACTCTCCTCAACGCTAATATATATATATATATATATGTGTGTGTGTGTGTGTGTGCGTGTGTGTATTTGTACTCTTCTCAACGCTAAGTCTATTCCCAGTAACAGAATTCGATCTTTTAATACTGATAAATCATCCTAACAAATAAAAAAAAAATTTCGTTTAAATCTATCTTCTGATTACGGTAATGAATTCGGAGCCTCAAAAAACCCACATCTTCCCCTAAGCCAATAAATTCTTCCCAATATTTTACCCCCAAAGAAGTTCCTCTAAACCGTATCTTCCATTTTACTCAAGTTTTCCTGGTTACATCAATCTTGATCCTGAATTATTTTTATCACTGTTATTATGTTGACTTAAGTCTTTTTATAGTTTATGTATGGAATATCTGTTTTGATGGTGTTAATGTTTTTAAAATATTTTATTTTAATTGTTCGTTACTTCTTATATCGTTTATTTATTTCCTTATTTCATTTCCTCACTAGGCTAATTTTCTCTGTAGGAGCCCTTGGGCTTCTAGCATCTTGCTTTTCCAACAGGGTTGTAGCTAAGATAGTTATTATTATAATAATAATAATAATAATAACAATAATAATAATAATAATAATACCATTCTTTTTTGGGAGCAAATTCACATTTCTTTACTGTATATTATCATTCATTTTATGAGTATCTTTACATCTTCTCTTTGCACTTTATCATTCTTTTCGGGAGTATATTCACATCTCTCCCATTCTCCCCATCTCTTCTTTATTCATCTTCTATCTTTATTCGAAGTAATCTCAATCGGTATACATTCCTCTCTTCCTTATGTGTACTCATCATACATAAAAAGACTTTAGTAATATTTTTCAATTATTTTACGAAATTCTTTCTATAAATTACTCGTCCTTTTGTGCTTCTCCAGAGGAATTCTTATTCTCTATCCATTTGAATAAAATCTTATAAACACAGAAAATGGGGAATAAAATCAGTTTCGAATTGCAAAACAATAAGAGCATATTAGAAAAAGTGACTTCAAAATAGCCGAGAAAAAGATTGGGAAAGAAACAGGAATACTTTATACGAAATCAAGTCTTAAAAATTTTAGAACACTTTTGAAGTACAAATATTCAGAAAGCATATTACAGGACTCATTAAGAAATACAGACGTCATTCAAGAGTGTGAAGAATAACGAAAATGGGCTGAGCTCGACTCTTGAAAATCTCAAGTGTTTTACATCTAAAAGAATTTACCTTTCCAAACCATTAAAATAACCATACACAAGAAAAGTAAAAAAATAAAATAAAAATAACATATCAAGATATACATAGACTCATCTCAAAATACAGGCAAGAGAAATTATTTTAAAAAGTGGACTCAAAAACCTGACAAAAAGAAATTGGAAAAGAAACACCCGAATACTATATATAGATAATTTTAAAATTCTGGAATAAATCTAAAGGTCAAATATTCTGAAACGCCAATTACACGAATTATATAAAAATACAGACTCCATTCAGCGGGGTGAAAAAAAAGGGAAGCAGGTTGAGACATACTGTATAATCCTACTGAGACGGCAATGGTTGATCTCGGCTATTAAAAATCTCAAGCAAAAAACTTCGAGTCTTATAAACCTAAGAAAAAATGGAAGGAAATTTACCTTTCCAAACCAATAAAATAACCACACATGGGAAATATAAATGAAAAATAAGATATCATCTAGATATACATAGACAAAAATGAGAATATAAAGGACAAAATTAGTAATTAAAAACAAAATATAAAGATAAATAACCAAATCCTACTTAGTTAATGTAATAAAAAGAAAAAAGACTAATATATCATAACAATAGACATAGACAGAAAAAAGAATAATACTTAAATATAATGACAAAATTAGTAATGAAAAAAATAATGACATAAATGAGCAAATCCCACTTGGATACAAACTAAAATCCTTTTGAAAACTGGTATAGGAAAAAAGAAAAAACAGACAATAAAAATTCTGGGTGTCGACAGAAGCAATTTCGAGGAATAATGGAAACAGAAAAGGCTAACTGAATAATCCTCTCCTGCATTAGACCAATAAAAAACTCCTCGTTTCCAGGGGGAAAAAGTGGAATAATCCACCAATGTAATGATTAAATATTTAAAAAAAAAAAGAAAAAAACTTTCTAATCGCCGACTGATGGAAGCGTCAATGCAAAGGTTATAAAAGACGACGAACTGAACGAGATTGAAACTGTATTTTACTCAAATTACAAAAGGTTCTTTCATTACCAGGGCCAAGCGATTAGAATTGCAGTTACACACTCTCTCTCTCTCTCTCTCTCTCTCTCTCTCTCTCTCTCTCTCTCTCTCTCTCTCTCGTGATTTTTACTCGATTGAAAATTCCTTTTGCCCACTTACGATGTCTTTCCATATTTACAAAAAGCCGTTTGATCTGCTACCATTTTTTCACCAGTAAACACTTCTCAAACAACCTTACATCTAAATATTTTCTTAAACATAGCTAGGAAATATAATCAACAATTTCCATAACTTATAAGTTCCATTATAAAGTCATTTCGAGCGTAATAAATACACACACATATTATCAGTTCACTTGCTTGTCGGTACACTTGGTCAGACGATTCTATCTAATCTATCTTCCTCTTGTTTTGTTAAAGTTTTTATAGTTTATATAGGATATGTCTGTTTTAATGTTGTTACTGTTCTTATAATATTTCATTTTTCCTTGTTTCCTTTCCTCATTGGGATATTTTCCCTGTAAGGAACCCTGGGCTTATAGCATCCTGCTTTTCCAACAAAGGTTATACTTTAGCGAGTAATAATAATAATAATAATAATAATAATAATAATAATACCGACAGTCACTAGCTGTAAACTAAAAATTAACTCGTGCAACAGATGTAAACAAACCTACCCTTTACTACGCATGCGCCAAGTCACATGACCTTATATAGACATTACCGTTCCTTTCTTAACCCAATAAAGCAACAAGAAAAAAACTTATGCAAATGGGCCAAGAAATGTCAGCCAATTACTCAACGAAATAAAATAATTTCTTAATAAATCTGGTCTAAAAATAGAATCAATTGAACTGAAGGATTCTTGGGTAATAACCCTTCTCTAAATCTGGTCTAAAATAGAATCAATTAAACTGAAGGATTCTCTAAATCTGGTCTAAAAATAGAAAAAACTGAACTGAAGGATTCTCTCTATATATATACCTCAAGAAGCACTGAATTATTCAGCAAGGTTTTCCCTTCGACGATTGTCGGCAGAAATCTCTTCATTATTGATGGCTTTCTTCTTTTGGGGAGATATTACAAGATTAGGTTAACCCTTTAAAGGTGAATATTAGAGAGAGAGAGAGAGAGAGAGAGAGAGAGAGAGAGAGAGAGAGAGAGAGTTATAACAAAAATACAAATTTTACAAATAAAATACATATACATGAAATGCCTCACGTTAACTACAACACGAAAATATTAACAACAACAACAACTACGGTTTAAAATTATCCAAAATATAATAATAATAATAACAATTTTGCAAACACAAAAGATACATGAAAACCCTCACCTTAACTGACAATACTAAAACAACAACAATAACAACAACAACAACAACAACTAACTGGGGTTTCCAATTATCCGATCAAAAATAAAAATAAAAATTTTACAAATAAAAAACGCATTAACTACCTTTACTAAAATAATAAAAACAACAACAACAACAAACTACGGTTCCAAATCATGCGAAAAACGAGGTTTGAAAAGGCCCAGCGTGTGATGAATCTCCCCTCCGGAGTGAGGGATTCGAACCGGATCCTCTGAGAAATGGAGAATCGTGAAAGCGCTTTTGCAGAATTTCCTGTGGAACTCAGGGGATGTTTCACAAGGGTGACTTATCGCTGTGTTGTCAATTGTAGAGATGGGGAAATTTCAGGTTCATTTATATTTGTTTCTTGTATAGACATGAATTATACATACAAAATATGCAAAGACAATTATATACAGGCATTTATGTATATATATATATATATATATATATATAAAGTGAGTCTTACATTGTGAACACTCTATCGAGTATTGTCAATAGTTGATGCAACTTGCCATCGCAGATCAAGCCGTTGCGATTTTTTGTTGTAGTAAGGGGAGAGTTTTAAATGTATGTATGTATGTATGTATGTATGTATGTATGTATGTATGTAGGAAGAAAGAAGGAAATATAGATAGATATACGGCATAAATTGTTTTATTTGTTAATATGAAAATGTAGAACGGATTGTTATTGAATGACGTGAATGCTAAAGATAGAAAAATCTTGCAGATTTTGAAACGAATTCATTACAAAGTAAACTTGGAGTATGAGGAACAAAATGGATGAGAATTGTAGAAATACTAAGAATGGTTCGATCAATGGGTGGGCTGGTGATAAGTGTGAACCTCTCAAGTCAAAAGGGAAGAGAAGAATAAATAAAAGACAGGACAGATGGAGCAACAGAAGTCTTAAAGAGCTCATGTGAGATGGTAGATCATGGTTCCGTGAGCGTAAAAGGGGTTTGACGTGATGTGGGTGAGTTCATTTTTAGTAAGTGTTTTATAGCATAATTGTGAAAGTGCCCTGTTATCAGCGGTTCAAATATGATTATTCAAGTATGTTTTTCTTTTATCTGGGATCATCTTCATTGCATACGGGGAGAGAGAGAGAGAGAGAGAGAGAGAGAGAGAGAGAGAGAGCGCGGTTTCCTCTAATAAAAAGCCTCTTTAATCCCAACACCTTTCTTCCTAGCATCTGTTTACACCCTGAGTCACCACCCTACTTTGAAATGGTATTCACAGCTTCCACCCAGCCCTCAACCAAAAGGCAATATGAGGGATCCTTCTCTTCTTCCCCGAGGGAAAAACTACCAAGAAAGCTTAAATACTGAGGGGAAACAATTCTCTTTATCTCGGAGGGGAGGAAACCGGAGACCTATAAATCATTACTAATAATTATAATAAAAAAAGTCGAATAACTCATGAAATCTGATCTATATCAAAATTACCCTAAAATAAAAAATTGCAATTTGGATTTTTATCTTGAATTCAGTTCAAAAGAATAAGGCTTATCTGCTACTGAAGAGCATTTCCTCTCTCAAGGGGTTCACAACACTAAAAAGCTACAACATTATATTCGGAACACCAAACGTTGGTGCTTGTTGAGATGGTAAACAACTTGGTAAAGCCTCAATAGAATGGATTGCTATATATGATAATTATTATGGTTATTATCAAAAGATCTTACTAGCATATGATTCTAAATCGTGGCCAGCTAGGGAACGAATAATCTCAAAAAATTCATTGACATACGCCAAGGAGGTGGCTGTCAGGAGTCGATTAAGTTACTAGTAACCTTATTGGAAAATACTTTACTTACTAAAAACTAAAGGGGCAAGGAAGGTCCATACCTCAGGAAACAGTCAATGGAAAAACTATTTCGAAAAAAAAGAAAAATTCCCATTCCAAATATATAGGTGAAATTTTGGAACCTTCCCTTCCGATTTCTGTCTTGCTTTTCAAAGATAATTCCCCTTTTGGAATTTCCGTATGTCAGCACTGGCTCGAAGCAAATTCCTTAGCTCTCTCTCTCTCTCTCTCTCTCTCTCTCTCTCTCTCTCTCTCATTTTTCCTCTTTTTGAAAATAAAAATAAAAATGTCAAATATTCTTCTTCTTAGTGTTATTTTCCTTTATCTTTATATATATATATATATATATATATATATTACATTCACTACAATTAGTAACTTCTGTACTACTATTTTTTTATCAGGATGAAAGGATGTAGGATTGCACTTTTGTCCTCGGAGTAAGTGCGACCATTCAAGGAGGGAAGAGAAAGAAAGAGGGAGAAGGATTCGACATTCTGCCTTTGGAAAGGAAGGAATAGCAACGAACCACTGCTGTTAACTGTTTATGTAATAATAATAATAATAATAATAATAATAATAATAATAATAATAATAATAATAATAATAATAATAACAATAACAATTATCATTATCACTGATGACAGCAAATATTGCTAATAGTGATAAAAACAGTATTGAAAATAATAACAATAATAATAATAAGAAGAAGAAGAAGAAGAAGAAATAGAAGAAGAAGAAGAAGAGGTATGAAAAAAAAAAATTATATCAATAATAAAATAATTCATTATAACAAATATTGCTAATAATGATAACAATAACAACAACAGCAACAATAATAATAATAATAATAATAATAATAATAATAATAATAATAATAATATGTAAGATCATATTATCTTATTTTGTAAGATCACATTAACTTAATCTAAAAACCGCACACTCAGTTTTCAATTAATAATTGGATATAGTCTATAATTAGATCACAACATTTCCCTAAAACACAAATATGGATGTTCTGATTTTACAGCAAATATAAAAACCCGGATTGCTTTATTCCATAATGGGTTCAAAATACACAACTGAAATCTATTGCTAGTCCAAAAGCTTACACTTTCATAAATTAAATGATGGGAATTAGAAAGATTACTTCATAGAAAAATCATTCAATGGAATCAGAATTCTAGCCGTGAAATAACACTTCCTTAGTATTAGAAATTTATGAGTTGATTTAAGAGTATTTCTGGTTGCTAATTTGAACGGCACATATTACACAATACATATTTAGGCAAAAAAAAAAAAAAAAAAAAATTCGAGGACTTAGATTTTAATTGGAATGATAGAGGTCACTCAAAATTCATATTTTAATTAAGAATTAATAAACTGGTGTAAAACATCATCAAAAAAGATTTAGTATTTAGAATAAAAATTATACAATTCTTGAGAATATCTGCCCTGATGCAGAGTATTCCAGAATTTCCTAAACTAAAATAATTATATATTCTTATGCAAATCTGAGTGATGGAAATTCTTATATAAATGCTTTTCGATTCACGATTGTTAATCATTAAAGCAAAGAAGTAAACTCGGAATAACTTATTCTGCTTCTAATTTATTCTCAATATCGAATAAATAAAATTTCGAAAAATTTATTAAAGATTTTTAAAAAATCAACTTCCTTTGACAACAGATGAACTAACTGCATAAAAAAAGCCTCGCTTTTATTTTGCCCGTAAATATAATAATTAAATGAATAAAATAAATAAAACTAAATCTGAAAATATTTTCCTTGATTCACTATCGAAAAATTTAGTACAGTAAAAAAATTTAAAAAATCAACTTTCTTGACAAGCAATGAACTAAATGTATAAAAAAAAAAATCACATTTATTTTGCCTGTACATAAGATAAAGAAATAAGTAGCATGAATAAAAATAAATCTAAAATCATTCTTATTGATTAACTAACTGGAGAGAAACACATTTCAATATAAATCGAACTCAGCTAAAATTTAAGCGTTAAATCATTATCTAAGTTCCGTTAAATCTAAAACTCCAAAATATTTCCTCAAGACAAAACTCCATGAAAATGAAGAAAAAAAAGTATTACAGAATAGAAATACAAAGCGAAAAGGGACTTTCTCTTTTCTTTGTCAAGAAGCTTTTAAAGTAAATGGACCTGAGGTAACCCATGCTGGTGGCGCCCCCCCTCCCCCCCCCCCCAAATGGATACGTCCCAAAGAAGAACCACTAAAAATAACAAAGAAAAAACGTTAAAATAACCAACACAAAATATCACGATATTGTTACCAATAGTAATAACAGTGGTAATAGTAATATAATATAATAATAATAACAACTATAACAATAATAATAATAATAACAATAATAATAATAATAATAGTAATAATAAGTTTTATTACTACTCTTTTGATCCATTATCGCTGGTTTAAAGGTTTAAAGGCCGCTCATGAATGACAGAGGCAAAAGGACAGTGACAATGCCCTATCGAGCAGGACAATGCTCTATCGAGCAGGACAATGCCCTAGAGACTGACCATATATACATATGATCATCACCCAAGCCCCCTCTCCACCCAAGCTAGGACCAAGCAGGGCCCGGCAATGGCTGCTAATGACTCAGCAGATCTGTAGGCTCCCCAAAACGCCTCATCCTTAACTAACAAGGATGATGGGGTTTCAGTCACCAAAGAAACTAACGAATTTGAGCTGGACTCAAACCCCACTCTGGCGATCACCAATCAAGGACGTTACCACATAGGCCACCACAACACTCCTTACTAAACTAAAAGACAATAAAAATAATAATAATAATAATAATAATAATAATAATAATAATAATAATAATAATAATAATAATAATAATAATAATAATAATTTTAACTTGAAACAGGACGAAAAAAAAATCTGAATAAACTCAGTTCTGCAAAATGCAGACTATGTTTTTTTCCAAAATCCGACCATTATTAATAAAGTTGCATGAAATGTATCACAAGGAGTAACAGCAGAAAAGCAATGTTTGAATACGTGTTCACGTACTCAGAAATGTATGAAACGTAGTCAAACATTCCCAGGAAAGGCGGATCATTCATTTCAGTCAGCTCCAAGTTATTTACATGTACATGAAATTGTGAATCGACTTGTCAATGGTGTCTACAATTGTCAAATTAATTAGATTTAAGCAAATTTGGTAAAATATATTTCGAACTGCCAATACAGGTTGTTTACCCGAATGTAATGCCTGTCAGGAAATGAATATTTTTTACAATTCAGTGATACTTGAAATGTTTTTACTTGGATGAACAATTCATCTTCTCTTTGTTTTTGTTGTGTTGTATGAGAGTTGCTGGTTAAACTCGAATCAAAATTGACTTTCATGAAATTCAAATATGAAATTACCTTTAGTTCCAACTGTTCCCTCAAGTTTCTGAGATATATAAGCTAATTAATTGACTTTCATGAAATCTAAGTATGAAATTATGTTTCGTTCCAAACGTTTCCATAAGTTTCTGAGATATATAGGATAATCAATTGACTTTCATGAAATTTAATTATGAAATTACCTTTGGTTCTAACAAATTTCTGAGATAAAATAGGCTAATCAATTGACTTTCATGAAATTTCAGTATATATAAAATTACGTTTGGTTTCAACCGTTCCCACAAATTTGTTAGATAACATAGACTACATAATTGACTTTCATGAAATGTAGGTATGAAATTACAGTTGGTTCCCAATGTTCCCACAAATTTCTAAGATAATATAAGCCAATTAATTGACTTTCATGAAATTTAGGTATGAAATTACGTTTGGTACTAACCGTTTCCACAAATTTGTTAGATAGTATAAGCTAAATAATTGACTTTCATGAAATTTAAGTATGAAATTACCTTTGATTGAAGGGGATTTCCAACAATTTTTGAGATCATATAATTAATTGGCTTTCAATAATTTCATAAATTACTATTTATTAACAGGTCAAAAGGGTTTATTTGTATTAATTGTATGTTTGTTTACTCCCTAGAGATACAATGTATTCAATTAATAGCGACATTTATTCCTGTTCTCATTAGTTTATTAAAGAAATAAAATTTTTATACATTCCAGGTTCGCTTGATAGTTTTATCTTTTGCTTTGAATCTGTTTATTGTTGGTGTTTTGCAGAGAAAAATTGAGAGCCAACGATTTCTAGCTAAAGCGCAAAGAGAGAGAGAGAGAGAGAGAGAGAGAGAGAGAGAGAGAGAGAGAGAGTATTTGTCGTTCAGTAGTTCTGC
>NC_090753.1:61726284-61731284 GCF_036898095.1 Palaemon carinicauda
CATATTTTTCTTTACCGTAAGGCCTTTGACATAAACAAAACACGCACATAATCGTATTAAATTGGTTGTCCATCCTACACATCTTCAATTCGCTCTCTAAATGATTTATATAGATTCAATAACGTCAAACCTTGAATAATCTATATAATGATAGCAGATTCTATACAGAAAATATTTTCCAAATTCAATACTAGTTTAACTACAATATTTATTCGTTATCATTTCAGATATTTTTCACAACTTACAAAAACATTTAAACTTCTAAATTATATTCATGCATATATCGAATATCCCAAAATTTTATCCCATTCAATTATCTACATCCAGTATAGTTCCAATCATTCCCTTCATCCTTATTTCTCTAGAACATATGTCTCCATCTTTTTAAACATATAAGTTCTTTCAACGTAAACTTCTAAACTTCTCTCCCTCCTTGTCTCTCGTTCACACATTTATGAACCATGTAACGGCAACAGCACCACTTTATATTTAGCATAATACACTGCAGTTACATTTCCATTCATCCTTAACTCCAGCTATACTTCTCGCCAATTCTTTTAAAGATTCTCTAAGAGGTTTTCGCACAAGATTCAAGACGGCTACATGCTTAAAATGTAAATCAAGTACAAATACAGTTCTAAACTTTTACATGTCAGCTAAATTAATGTCATCAGCATATTCCTGATGAGAAACAGAAAAATGTGAACGAGTAAATGCAGTAGATTCAGCTAATCGAATCAGGGAACTTGTCAACAATAAAGCATTAAAAGAAAGGCTAGAAAAACCTTGGGAAATAAACAAGCAAGAATAGCACAAGGTTTAAAGGCCGGACATAAATGGCAGACGCAAGAGACACTGACATTGCTATATCTAGCAGGACAATACCCTAGAGACTGACCATATATACATATGATCGGCACCCCAGCACCCTCTCCACCCAAGCTAGGACCAAAGAGGGCCAGGCGATGGCTCCTGATGCCTCAGCATATAGGCCTATAGGCTACCCCAAACAACCCATTTTTAGCTCACAAGGATGGTGAGGTTGCAGCGACCGAAGAAGTAAAACGTTTGAGCGGGACTCGAACCCTAGTCTGGCGTTCACCAGCCATAATCCAAGAGGCTGAATTATCATTGTTACTAAAAGGGAAGAGATTAGCCAGCACAAGTGGGAAAAAAAAATTACAAAACCTTAATTACACTTTATCAAGTTTGCAAATGCTTATAAACACTACATTTAAAAACGTAGGAAATATTCACGCACCTAAAAGAAAGACAGGATTGGGGAAAAAAACAAACTATCAAAGTTCTGAAATATAAATATTATAAATGCTATCATGGATCTCTACGGAATATTCATAAAGAAAATCATTATATACAGACTAGAAATAAATGCGAAATTGAATGGATAACTTAAGAGCAAATGATAAAAAAATTGACAAGCATTCTGAGAGCTAGGAAATGGATATCCCTTACTAAACTATTTCTCTAAACATTGCAATTAGGGAAATGTTGAAGTACCAATTACTGTTCTTGCAAGAGCGAACAAATCTTGGAATTTCCTCCAGAAAATATATGTTTGTGCAACATCAATGCAAATTAAGGGCACGTGTTTTCAGTACGAAAGTCATGGTCAAAGTTGCAGCCAGTAAATTTTCGTAACTTTGGTGTTTACAGTTTCTAAGAACATAGTAAGAATGACAGATAAACTGAGAGACAGACAAATAGAAAAATAATCTCTCCTCCAGCTTAACTATGATTGATAGTCTAGATTTATACTTTGACTGAAATCCCTTTCACTATGAACAAGGAGTTTCAATGACAAGGTAACTGTAGTACACATAATGACGCACAGACAATCATCATACAATCTCGCTTCATATATATTGTATCTATGTATGAATGTCTAAAGTATCACCAAGTTTGACTAAAATCGACAGGGGAGGTGTGACAGATGCACTGACGAAAAGACAGATGAAATATTTCCTTTCAATCATATCTATGCATGATAGTCTACCTTTAAACATTGTTTCTTGTAAGAAAAAAAACTTCTTAGCCATGAGAAATAACAATAAAAAAGTAAGTGAGATACATGGAATATCTTCCTTCATACACACCTATATATCACTGTCTACTCTTGTACTTTGGAGTCTGGTAGACATGCTGATGGACATCTGTGGAGCAGTGAGGTTAAGATTGTCCCGTTATTATGTGGGACACGGGCTCTTGCACTGGCAGCCCCTTGGAAGAAACACTGCGCATGAAGTCAGCAAGAGGTTTTCAAACTTGAAACAGATTCTCGATCGGCTTGGGGGACACTGAAAACGGATCGGGATGAAGAGAAGAGGAGAGCAGAAGGAACTGAAGTATACGGACAATGGCACCCGCATTTCACTATACCATAAAACTGCAACGCTGAGGTCCTGGAGAATTTTATTTTCTTTTTTTTGTTAAGTATTCTCAGTGGCAGATTGCTAGGAAGGGAATATATTCATACTGTACACACACACACACACACACACACACATATATATATATATATATATATATATATATATATTATATATATATATCTTTTTGATCACGCTCTTAGTAAGGGTAGAAGAGATTCTTTAGCTATGGCAAGCAGCTTTTCTAGTAGAAGGACACTCCAAAATCAAACCATTGTTCTCTAGTCTTAGGTAGTGCCATACCTATGTACCATGGTCTTCCACTGTCTTGGGTTAGAGTTCTCTTGCTTGAGGGTACACTCGGGCACACTATTCTATCTCGTTTCTCTTCCTTTTGTTTTGTTAAAGTTTTCATTGTTTATATAGGAAATATTTACTTAAATGTCCTTGTCCTTAAAATATGTTTTTCCTTGTTTCCTTTCCTCACTGGGCTATTTTCCCTATTGGGGCCCCTGGGCTTATAGCATCTTGCTTTCCCAACTAGGGTTGAAGCTTAGCATGTAACAATATTATTATTATTATTATTATTATTATTATTATTATATATATATATACATAATTTATATATATAGGTGCGCGCATTCTTAGAATTAAAAACTCAAGATAGAGACAACTGGCAAAATGTAACTGAGGCCCTTTGCGTCAATACGCGTAAGAGGAGACGAGACGATATATATATATATATATATATATAATATTTCTTTCCTGTCACGCTCATTGGGGAGGAACTAGTCATACCCCGCCGCGAGGAGATACCCGGAGAGGTACACGCACAAAAAGGGGGAGGGGGTGGAAATGGTTGAATCTGTGTGCGAGCATAACTTTCTAAATATTCAGACGTAGATTTCCGTGATTACTTCTCCCCAATTGCAATACTTCTCGAATGACAGCTATGTCGAGTTCGCGCCATTAACTCAATAGACTTGTTTTCGCCCTTCAAGTCGAAAGAAAAAAAATCAGTTATTTCATTGCCCTTTCTGTTTGATTGGCTCAAATGCTGAATCAACATGGCGTTCATGTCATTAAGGTGTTTCCAGTCACTTTTCTCAAAAAAAAAAAAAAAAAAAAAAAAAAAAAAAAAAAAAAAAAAAAAAAACTGTACTAATAACTCTCCGCCACTGTTGATATTGTCTGAATGGGAATGAATGTAAATAAACCGCTGTTGGTATACCTGAAGTCTTATAATGCGGTACTATTGGCTATTCTGATGTGAGCTATGAACACGACTATATTGTTAATATCATCAGGAAAATACAAAACACTGCATAATATACAAATAAGAGCCGTTAAATAGTAAAAGCTATTTAAAAAAGAATGAAAACGAGTACAATACAGTGTTTTATATTCTTTATTCAAAATTCAAACAGTAAATTCTATAATGTAAACAAATTAATACACTAGATATGACATTTAAAATCTTAAACACGCTACGCTAAAGAGAGAGAGAGAGAGAGAGAGAGAGAGAGAGAGAGAGAGAGAGGACAGAGATTACCCAATTAAATAAAAAATCCGGAAAATTGTTACGACCTGTGAGACAGGTAAGCAATTTTAATAGTCAAAAATTCATTAAAAAAAATTATATACATATGATATAAACAGAACAAACCAAAATTGAAATATAAAACAAAGGTAATATGAAAAAATTTGACCACAAAGAAACGTTATTAAAAAATACTCTCTTTTCTTATCCCTACCTTCAATCCCGGGTTAAGTTGTCTCTCTTTTCCTTTTCAAACTTACCTGGAAACAAAATAAACGAAAATTATTAGATATATGATTTTGCTTAAATTCACGATACAATTAACTGGAGAAACAGTTTATTTACATGATAAAATATTCACCCATATATATGTGCGTATGTATGTATGTATATATATAGTATAAACATATATATATATATATATATATATAATATATATATATATATATATATATACATACGCACATATATAATGGTAATAATAAGAATATTAATAAAACTAATGGTAATAATAAGAATAATAACAAGAACAATAATAATAATAATAATAATAATAATTATTATTATTATTATCATTATTGTAATTATCATTATTATTATCAATTATTATTATAATTATTGCCTTTATTATTATTATTATTATAATTATTGCCTTTATTATTATTATTAATTATCATTATTATTATTATTATTATTATTATTTTTAGTGTTATAATTATTATCATTATTATTATTATTATTATTATTATTATTAGAACATGCGTCCGGGGGAGGGGGCAAGCCCAACACTTCACCCCCTGTGGTGCCAAACCACAGCAGAGGCCTACCCAGTAATCAGCTTAAACTCACGGTCACGGCTGGGATCGATCTGCCACCATGCGAATGCTAGGCAAAAACGTTACCACTGTACTATGATGATGATTATAATTATTATTATCACCATTACTATTAAACAAGCTACAATCCTAGTTGGATAAGCAGGATGTTATGAGCCCAAGGGCTCCAACAGGATAAAATAGCCCAGGGAGGAAAGGAAATATGAAAATAAATAAACTACAAGAGAAGTAATGAAC
>NC_090753.1:61736284-61758784 GCF_036898095.1 Palaemon carinicauda
TATTGTTTTTTTTTCTTAATGGCTTCTCTCTCTCTCTCTCTCTCTCTCTCTCTCTCTCTCTCTCTCTCTCTCTTTCCTAGTTGTAAACACACTCACCCCCACAATCTGAAAGACTAGTGTTCGATTCCCAATAGTGACAAAGAAGGACTAATTGGTATTTTGTACGTCCAATGAACTGCAGAATGCCACTTTTGACCTAAGCTGAGATTTATGTAACTAATATTCAGTAAACCACTGTGGGTCGCAGCTAGTGCTGAAAGAGTGTGGGTGAGAGAGAAAGATGTATTAGACGTGCGTTTAGTGATCCCTCGTGAACACGGCTCATCTAAAAAGGCAGCCTTAAAGACTTGGTAATAGTCACCCAGTTGGGTTGAAATCTTTAAAAAGATTGATACTCTCTCTCTCTCTCTCTCTCTCTCTCTCTCTCTCTCTCATACCTGTCCACATACCGAGACAGATTGTTGAAAAATCAAAGGATTGTTTTATATAGATTTTTTTGCGTTCTCTCTCTCTCTCTCTCTCTCTCTCTCTCTCTCTCTCTCTCTTCTCTCTCTCTCTCTCTCTCTCTCTCTCTCTCTCTTCTTCTTCTTCGGATTAAAGCCATAAATTCGGCGCTTCAATCCCATCTCCTTTCCCCGAAGGCCACAAATCCTTCCCAATTCTCTCCTGCAACCCACCACAAGCAGGCTCCATCTGGCCCACCCTCAATCTCTTCCCATTTTGCAGTTCATTATTCCAGTACTCATAAAACTTGCATCTATCAAAATTTCCGGGAATTTCTCATAAACGTTTTCCGCCTGGATTCTTTACTTGTTTCACCTTAGGTTTTTCTCTCTCTACTTTAATCGTATATTTTGAATTATCTATTGCGAATATAATGAATTATCTATTATGTACATTTTGAATTATCTATCTCGTATCTATTGAATTACCTATTACGCATATATTGAATTACTTATTGTGTATTATACTGAATTATCTATTACGTATATATTGAATTATTTTAATTTTTATCAATAGCCTTTTTAATTGTGATTTTCAAAGACGTTTGCCTTTCAGCCTTTCTATTGCTTTATAATTTACTTACATAAACCATAATTGTACTTTCAAAAAATAGTACCTTTTTTTTTTTGTCCATTTCCTCCGTAAGAACATTTTTAATGACATATTACTCACGATTCTTTGATTTTGAATCATATATATATATATATATATATATGTGTGTGTGTGTGTGTGTGTGTGTGTGTAATTCTAGAAAAATAGACACAAGGAAATGTGATAGAAATCTAAGGTTTTTAAAGGCTATTTGTTATAATTTTTGGAAAAATATTGTTCTTTCTTGCATTGATATATATATATATATATATATATATACACACACACACACACTATACATAAAAATCTTGAAATTTTTTTTCTGAGATTGCAAAAAGATCATTTATAATTTCTTTTTACACATTTTAATAAATTTCAGTGTAACAAAATTATCAATTCAAGAAAACATTATTTTACCCAAAATTACCACAAATAGTCTATAAAAGCATTAGATTTCTATCACATTTTCTTGTCTCTATTTTTCTAGAATTATAACAAAATAGCAATAAAAAAAAAACACTTCATAAACAATGTTAATTGTTTTGTCATATTAAATCGCTTTGTAATGTCACTTAAAAAATCCTATTTCCCACAATGAAATTATTTCACCTCGTTTTCAGAAATTTCTTTTTCATAATTTTTTTCAAGTCTACTATCACTTAGACCTGATAGAATGAAGGACAAGAATTAGACACGAAAAGAAGAGGCCCTAATAGGCCTATCTATCACAAACGGAAGTGTATAAGAATCAGAAGAAGGATATGACAGGGTGTTCTTCCTCAGAGGGAGATGGACCAGGAATTTATTTGTCCAACTGTACTTAATTTTACATCGCCGATGACATTTGTATTCTAATTATAAATTCTTTTCAAGCCACTTATGACCGAAGCATTACACGGTTTTAAAATTCATTATTCAAGTTTTAAAATATTTCTACATATATACAGACATTCATACATACATACATACATATACTGTATATATATATATATATATATATATATATATATATATATATATATATATGATATATAATATATATTACATATATATAAAATATATAGATATAATATAATTTATAGATATATGTATATATATTATATATAATATAATATATAGATATATGTATATACATATATGTATATATATATTATACATATATATATATATATATATATATATATATTTATGTACATATATAATATAATATAAATTGAAACAAATCCTGTATGAAAGGGTTCCCCTGTTAACGGTTTACACACGAGGAAAACAACTCAAAACATAAGTCAAAATTCAAAATATATTTCTTGTCTAGCGATACAGTGAAACTCACTCTGTGTTGTTCCCAGGGCATCAAGACCATTGTAAACAAAACGTTATCAACGTTTGGGGAGCTGCAGGTCACCGAACGTTTATTGTTTGTCATTTTCAAGTTTTTTTTTCTTTTATGTTGATATAAATACATATAATCTTTTCCTCGTTATTATATTTACCGGATATATTAATTTTATTACATGTTCTGTTTGTTTTATTCAATCTTTAACTTAATCATATATATATATATATATATATATATATATATTACGGCCCTTTCTGAATGGGGATACCTTAACGTGGTGAGAGGGTTTATATATCACCATGATTAACAAAGCTACACTAGTCAGAGACCCTCATACTAAGTTGGTTTGCTGTGAACATTCAGCTAAAATCTCCCACCTTCACCAATCCGCACTGGTCAGCGTCGTGGTGAAAACTGCCCAAAATCCAGACCTTGAATTGACATTTTTGAGGCCTTAGTCCTGCAATGGACTAGAAACGGCTGCATTTGTTGTTGTATATAAACAATGGATTATACCGATGGTTTCACCTACGAGTTACGTTTACAAAAATTGCATTACGGGAACTGAATGTGACGTTCTGGTTGCTGGTTGCTTCAGCCTCTACAAACACCGAGACTCGAACACGGTACCTTAGCCTTGCCTGGCGAGTGCGCTACCCAAAGCACATATGAGAGAGAGAGAGAGAGAGAGAGAGAGAGAGAGAGAGAGAGAGATTTCCATCGATCTACGCCATATGAAAGAGTAATCCCAGGCATTTGTATTCACGACATAAAAGGCCCATAACTTCCTTCCACCTCTTTCAGTCTGAACAGAATATCTCTCCCCCCTCTCTTCCCCCCCCAACATATAAACTCCTATAACACCAAACCCCCCCCCCCTTCCCCCTTTCTTCTACGACTCCTGTAAGAAAGGAAATTTTTCTTTGAGAATTCAATGTTTGATTTTGGGTTACTTTAGTTATATTCTTATCAAATACATATTTAATTTGGGTTACGTTATGTATACCTTTATCAAATACACATTTAATTTTGGGCTACGTTATGAATACCTTTATCAAATACAATCTCATTTCATCATAAATTTCCTGGACTGACTGGTGTAAGATATTACATACCTTAATCGCAATTGTTTCTATTTCGCTTATTTCACACCAAAGTAAAGGATGATACAAAATGGGGACAATCACAGAACAAACGTTGGTACAGATGCACTAACGAGAGTAACAGCTTTTTGAGGGTCTAATGAAGGGTAAAATGGATAAGCTGTTACATGGTAATGACATAATTATACAGTATATATATATATATATATATATATTATATATATATATATATATATATATTATATATATATATATATATATATATATCCTACATAATTAAAAGCATGGGCAGCTCTCCCCATCCTTCGGGTAGAGTGAAGAGGGAGTAGTCATACCATGATGAGAGTTGGTGCATGTGCGCATATCTATTTAAATCTTTAGCTGTCATATTTGACGGGTTACACACACACACACATATATATATGTATATATATATATATATATATATATCATTCCAATTGCATCTGTTTATAGTCTTTCCATACCAGTCCACACCCGCAAACTTTCTTAGTTCGTCCATCCACCGTCTTTTCTTCCTTCCAATGCTTCTTGATGTCCATCTATTATCTGCCATTTTTATTATATATCCTACCCAAGTCCATTTCTCTTTCTTATATGTTGTTAGAATATCCTCTACTTTAGTTTGCTCTCTTACCAATATTGCTCTTTTTGTGTCTCTTAGTGTTATTCCCATCATCATTCTTGCAATAGGTCTTTGAGCTGTAACTAGCTTTAAGTTCTAATTCTTTACTGAAGCATAAAGTTTACATTTCATAATATCATTTCGTTTTCCAATAGCTCTCTATCTCATGCCTCTTCTTCTTTTATACATCAAATAAACAGAACTAGTTTCCTAATAATAAAAAACTGGTAGGACTATCACATTTAATACTTTTCTTTCTAGAGAAAGTGGCATTTTACGTTTCAAAATATATTTTTTTCCAAAAGCTATCTATTCCATGCCTATTCTTTTATTTATAGAATAAACATAACTATTTGCCAAATAAAAAATGGGCAGAATCATCACATGAAATTCTTTTCATTCTAGAAAATAAACAGCTATTTCCTAAATAAAAAAAAAAACTGTTAGGAACATCATATTAAATTCTTTTCTTTCTAGAGAAAATGGCACTTTACATTTCATAATCTCAATTTATTTTCCAAAAGCTCTTCATCCCATGCCTATTCTTCTTTTATACATAAAATAAACAGAACTATTTCCCTAATAAAAAAACTGGTGGGACCATCACATGAATTTCTTTTCTTTATAAAGAAAGTGGCATTTTACTCTTCATAATCTCACTTTGTTTTCCAAAAGCTTTCTATCCCATGCTTATCCTTATTTAATATATAAAATAAAACGAACTATTCCCCAAACTGATTTTCCAAAACAAATCACTACAACCCCCACATCCCAACAAAGACGCTTGATCGCTGGCTGTCAATAAATCTGAAAGGAATCATCTTGAGAAAATATATTTTTTCAGGAAGTGGATCCTTCTGGCCCGCCGCCAAAGGATGATCGCTCGTCCAGACCATCGCTAATCGAGATTGAGAAAGGATACATCCGACTATAAGAAGAAGTTAAAGGATTTATATGCCAATAAGGATTGTGGGATTTACGGTGGCATTTTCTTATTTGTCAGTTTCCGGCTTTTCATAATTTGTATAACATATTACAGTATAATTGTTATTATTATTATTATTATTATTATTATTATTATTATTATTATTATTATTATTATTATTATTACTACTACTAGCTAAGCTACAGCTCTAGTTGGAAAAGCAAGATGCTATAAGCATAAGGGCTCCAAGAAGGGAAAATAGTCCAGTGAGGAAAGAAAACAAGGAAATAAGTAAACTACTACAGAAGTAATGAACAATCAAAATAAAATACTTTAAACACTAACAACATTAAAAGAGAGAGAGAGAGAGAGAGAGAGAGAGAGAGAGAGAGAGAGAGAGAGAGAGATTTTCTTGTCTTTATATAAAAGGAAATTCTAATTCGGGATCTTGTCTCTCTCGTTTTTGTGGATTCACTGTTTACATATCATTAGGAGCCACTTGACGTCAACCTCATATTTTGGACATTATGACTTTCTGTATATATGTATTATATTCATCTCTTCTGGCATGAACAAAAAATAAGCGCGAACTGTTTTAACATAACTCTTTTGGGATTAAATACTTTGTATGTTACATCAACACTACTTATTTTAACGCTATCCCAGATATTACAAAATTCATAAACCATATTAAAAAAAATTTCACATATAATAATCATAATCTAACCTCTCATACATCAATCATAGCTTCAAAATATACAATGGGGTAATGTTGGTAACGATGTCATATAGTACGTATATCAAAGAGGCTTATCCATTAACGACATCTAACATTCCCTTCCTTACTTGCTTAATCCTCATTTTAATTTCCACAGGCATAACATCCATCAACTTCCTCTTCAATTTAATAAAAATTTCCCCATTGATGTTTCCCTCCAGAAACTACGAATTTCCCAATACCTAACTTCTTCTCAACCACGTTTCAGTAAGACTTACTTAATTATCCTTTATTCCACTGGGTTACCTTTACATTTAGACCCCCCAAGCACAAACACCCTTTCATGATCTCCAAACCCATCATGGAGGTTTTCACTGCAATTGTCCCTATTCAAACCCAATCTAGCTATGCCTGAGATAGTTAACTAAAACATGTGTTTATGTGCGTGTGTTGGTGAGATTTGGATCAGGGGGCAGCCCCAACTGCGTATCTGATTTATTTCAACGGTTCTTATTTCCTAACAACGGTGCAAAAGATAACGAGAAAACTTTTGATTAACCCGGGGTGAAGATAATAATCAAGAATAAAAACAAAACGTAAAATAATCAACATTCTTTCAATGTCTCTCCAAGAATATGAAACAGAAAGTGATACGGACTCGGACATTACAATACGCGAATGAGAAGTTTAAGAACACAAGGTTTAAATATTTAAAGGCCGCTCATGAATGACAGAGGCAAGGGACAGTGACATTGCCCTATTAAAAAGGACAATGCCCAAAAGACTGACCATATGTATACAGTATATATGATGAGCGACCAAGACCCATCTCCACCCAAGCTAGGACCAAGGAGGGCCAGGCAATGGCTGCTGATGGCTCCTCAGATAGACCTATAGCATCCCCCAAACACCAGCCCCCCCCCCCCAATCCTTAGCTCACAAGGATGGTGGGGTTCCAGCGACCAAAGAAACAAACGAGTTTGAACGGGACTCGAACCTCAGTCTGGCGTTCACCAGTCAGGGACGTTACCACATCGGCCACCACAAAAGTTATAAAAAAGATTAATTAAATAGATTTAGTGAATGCCCGTTAGTATTTTCATTATTACTAGCTAAGCTACAACGCTAATAGAAAAAGCAGGATGCTATAAGCCCAAGGGCTCTAACAGGGAAAAATAGCCCGGTGAGGAAAAGTAAACAAACAAATAAATAAACTACAAGAAAAATAAAGTCAATTGAAATAAAACACTTTGGGAGTTGTAACATTAAAACATCTTTCTTATATAAACCATAAAAAGAGAGCATTGTAAGAGATTATAATTCCTAATTTGAGCTCCAACAGAGAAAAATAGCCCGGTGAGGAAAAGGAAATAAATAAACTACAAGAGAAGTAATGTACAATTGAAATAAGAAACTTTAAGAACAGTAACTAGGCCTAAATCAAAATAAATCTTTTATATATAAACTATAAAAAAGAGGGAATTCCAAGAGAATAAAATTCCAAAATTGAACTAAAAGGGATGTCTGTAAAAATCTCCCTTGAACATCGTCACAGGTAACTGGCACCGTCAACATGTGATGTATGGGGAGTCTGGTGACAATGGGATTCTCTCGGCTGTCAAAAGGGTCTGAATAAGTGATTGGTTTTGATACGGAAGCCACGTCAGCTGTTCCGTGGTTCTTCATGTTTCTGTCAATCTCTCAATTGGGAAACACATATGTGCGCGCGCGCGTATATATATATATATATATATATATATATATATATATATATATATATATATATATATATATATATATACAGAGAGAGAGAGAGAGAGAGAGAGAGAGAGAGAGAGAGAGAGAGAGAGAGAGAGAGAGAGAGACGGTATATATATACATACACATGTATGTATGTGTGAAATAAATAGAAAAGTACTAGGCGGTATATCTTAGCAATCCATGTTTGCCAACGGTTATATATGTGGATGAGCAACCTGATGGAGTAACAAGAACTTTAAGTGTGGGAGGAATGCCCCTCTAAATCTCGATTAAATCACTGGCAGCAGGGTGACGGATTGGGTTTGAGGTGATAGACTAAGATTGCTTTTCGGGTTCTACTCCTGATGCCTGGCGGATGATCTTACTAGAATCAGTATGGAATGTGGTGGCCGATGTGGTAACGTCCCTGACTAGTGAACGCCAGACTGGGGTTCGATTCCCTCTTAAACTAGTTCCTTTGGTCGCTGCAATCTCACCATCCTTGTGAGTCAAGGATGGGGGTTTGGGGGAGCCTATAGGTCTATCTGCTGAGTCATCAGCAGCTATTGCCTGGCCATCGTTGGTCCTAGCTTGGGTGGAAAGGGGACTTGGGCGCTGATCAATATGCATATATGTTCAGTCTCTAGGGCATTGTCCTGCTTGATAGGGCAACGTCACTGTCCCTTGCCTATATCATTCATGAGTGGCCTTTATACCTTCAAACCGGCGTGAGTCACTTGCCTTAGATAGGCCGAGCGCATCACAAGGAACTGGCTATCCTTTGATGAATTTAGCCAACGAATCCTCTACTAATTGAGGCCCTATGCGTCAATAGGCGTAGGAGGAGATGATGGTGATGATGTGTATGTATGTATTTGAACTTCACCCCGAGGATAAAAAGGTTTCCACCTTCTAGATGTCACGTTTTTAAAATTAGACGGACAAACAAAAACTGACTGATAACCTGGTAATAGGAATAATTTTGCTTATGCCCCTCAATAACAATAATACAATAAATGAAACATATCACACACGTAGGGTATACACAAATCATTATCGTACATGTATTATATGTGTATTTTCTATACCAGTCAAACGTGGAAAAAGATTTGAGGATCATATTAAAATTGTATGATACCGCAAAAGCGGATAATTATATTAATTAAACAAATAACAAAACAATAATTATCTAAATTATATGAACATTAAGAACGGAATGTATAAGCCTGATGCAATTGTTTAAAGTAATTATATGCAAATTAATGCTTTCACTGAATCTAGCTCGCCAGGTAAGGATGATCAAGAAAACAATCCGATGCCTATCAATCTTCCTTAAGGGAAAACCCATACATAAGGTTTAGCTGTCCTTCGAAAAGTTAAACATTTGCAAATGGTACATACGCCCTCTAACATAACAGTGGATTGCCCTATTCTTATATGCAATTACGTATTTGAGTATTTGTATTGCAATTTCCCCTAACAAATAGGCAAATTTGTGCTATCAAGTTCCAGTTCGCTTCAATGCCCATGTAGTATTTTTCAAACAATCACGAATTTGTAATTTTGTTTCATCTTTTCCTATTGATACTAAACAATTAAACACTATTTAATCCTTTGAAAAAAACCTCGCGCACCCCACCCCCCACATACATACATACATAAATATATATATATATATATATATATATATATATATATATATATATATATATATATATATATATATATATATCATCATTATCTCCTACGCCTATTGACACAAAGGGCCTCGGTTAGATTTCGCCAATCGTCTCTATCTTGAGCTTTCAATTCAATACTTTCTCCATTCATCATCTCCTACTTCGCACTTCATAATCCTCACCCATGTAGGCCTAGATCTTCCAACTCTTCTACTGCCTTGTGGAGCCCACCTGAATATTTGGTGAACTAATCTCTCTTGGTGAGGGCAAAGAGCATGCCTAAAACACCTCCATCTACCCCTCATCATGATCTCACCCGCATATGGCACCCGAGTAAGCTCTCTTATAGTTTCATTTACTAACCCTGTCCTGCCATTTAACTCCCGATATAATTTTGAGGGCTTTGTTCTCAAATCTACTAAATCTATTGGAGGTGGATTCATTGTCATACCATGACTCATATCCATTGAGTAACACCGATCTCACTAGACTGATACATAGTCAGATTTTCATATGCAATTTCAGGCGATTAGATTTCCAAATTTTACTGAACCTAGCCATTGTCTGGTTTGCTTTTTTCAATCTTTCACTAATTCTAAAGACCCTGTATGGTAGATCATAGTTCCTAAATACGTAAATAATTCTACATGATTAATTCTTTCTCCTTCCAATGATATTTCATCTTCCATTGCATACTCTGTAATCGTCATCTATTGTCTTTTTTCTATTTACCTTCGGCCCAACCTCATATGATATTTCATGCATGCTAGTAAGCAAGCATTGCTAATCCTGTGGTATTCTCCTAACAAGGACAGCATCATAAGCATAATCTAGGTCTGCTAAATTCCTATCACCATTCCAGTCCAACCCTTCTTCGCAATATATCTCTCTATCTATCTATCTATAGATATGTATATTTATATGTGAATATATATATATATATATATATATATATATATATATATATATATATGTATGTGTGTATATATAATATATATATATATATATATATATATATATATATATATATATATATATATATATATATATATATATATTATATATATATATATATGGTCTTTAACTCTAAACACTTTTGGCGAACAGTCAACAAGTCACTTCCTACATATCCCGCTTCAAAAGTTTCCTGAATGTCGGTATTACCATAAATGTCTGTCTAAAATTCCTCAACACCTGAAAACTTTTAATTAACAGGAGGACACCAAATTGAACTGCCTCACTCCAAAAGGAAGAGGAATGGCAGGAGACGAATAACAGAAGGAATAAGGATGGCTAATCAAAACACTGAGGATTAGTGCCATAGCCTCTGTACCCTGGTCTTCTACTGTCTTGGGTTAGAGTTCTCTTGCTTGAGGGTACACTCGGGTACATTGTTCTATCTTATTTCTCTTCCTCTTGTTTTGTTCAAGTTTTTATAGTTTATATAGGAGAAATTTATATGTTGTTCTTAAAATATTTCATTTTTCTTTGTTTCCTTTCCTCACCGAGCTATTTTCCATGTTGGAGTCCCTGGGCAGATAGCATCCTGCTTTTACAACTAGGGTTGTACCTTAGCAAATAATAATAATAATAATAATAATAATAATAATAATAATAATAATGCCAGAAACACCGTCTCTGATATATCGCGGTGAGCGTTCGTATGAAAACAACAACAACAATAATAATAATATTAACAACAACATGAAACAAACATGCATTCCAGTCCTTCCTAAAATGATTCCGTTAATATCAAACGACAGGAGGAAAATTTCTCTGACAGATTGAAAAACCGCAAAATTATAAAAGAGAAATGTAGGAATGGCGAAACATGGCATGACTTACGTGAGGTCACAGCCTCAGTGAAAAACGGAAACAAAAAAAAAAGTTCAAATTGGTCCACTACGACAAAGTATAGGATGACGCAGATTTGACAGCGGTAGTGTGGAGAGAGAGAGAGAGAGAGAGAGAGAGAGAGAGAGAGAGAGAGAGAGAGAGAGAGAGAGAGAGAGATTCTACCCTATAAACTAACCCATCCTAGGATATAATGTAAATAAAAACTAATTTCGGTTGTGATAGATATCATGAAAGATATGATTGGTAAAGTCTCTACCTGGTGTTTGCCAGACGGGGGTTCGAGTCCTGCTCAGACTTATTAGTGCCTTGAGTGTCTGCAACCTTACCATCCTTTTGAGCTAAGGTTGGGGGATTTGGGGAACCCTATAGGTCTATCTGCTGAGTCATCAGCAGCCATTACATGGCCCTCCCTGGTCCTAGCTTGGGTGGAAAAGGGGCTTGGGCTCTGATCATATAATATATGGTTAGACTCTAGGTATTGTCCTGCTTGCTAGGGCAATGTCACTGTCCCTTGCCACTGCCATTCATAAGTGGACTTTAAACCTTTAAACAGTTTTGAAGTTAATGGTCAAATATATGAAACAAAATCCATCTTCAAAATTGTAACTTTAAACAGCTGACTCCAGTAAATGAACAAGTACAATTTCTCAGAAACTTGGATAACAATTAACGTTGAAGCTTGGCCTCTCAAATGGGGAGAGTAATCTCGATAAGAACAATAGATTTAATTGTGGTTTCAATCGGGTGAGTCCTATAAACAGATCAGTCACAGCTTCACAGGAGACTGATGACCAAATAGTGAGCCTATTGCTGAGATTAGAATTTACCTGAAACATTTTAATATATATATATATATATATATATATATATATATATATATATATATATATATATATATATATATACAGAGAGAGAGAGAGAGAGAGAGAGAGAGAGAGAGAGAGAGAGAGAGAGAGAGAGAGAGAGAGAGAGAGAGAGAGACTCTTGCTATTTAATCCAGAAGCAAGACGGCGTGAGCGAATGTAAATCTTAAGTGTGCACAAACACGTTCATATATTTGCGAGCAAATCCAGCTAAAAGAAACACTGATAAAGCCAACCTTTTTTTTATATCCTTATACAAAGGAATTAAAAAAGGACAAAAGATAATAGACAATGTATGATTTCCTATACGAAGAAGTATTGATTTAAAAGCTCAAGATTGAGACGACTGGCGAAATCTAACCGAGGCCCTTTGCGTCAATAGCCGTAGATGATGATGATGATGATGATGATGATGATAAGAACCTCGGTTAACACAAAGTAGTTTTTACCGCAAAATAATCTAATAAAAAATTCCAAGTCTGATGTAGCAGGAAAAATAAATGAAACTCAAAATAGATTTGAGTAAAATAACGAATTTGTCAAGGAATAAATATTTTTATGAAAAGGAATATATATTAAATCCCGATTCTAAACAAATAAAGATGTCTTCAGTAATTAAGCAACAAAGTCTGAATATATATATATATATATATATATATATATATATATATATATATATATATATATATATATATATATATATATATATATATATCATACACGCCTATTGACACAAAGGGCCCAGGTTAAATTTCGCCAGTCATCTCTATCTTGATCTTTTAATTCAATTCTTTCCATTCCACATCTCCAACTTCACGCGTCATAGTCCTCAGCCATGTAGGCCTGGGTCTTTCATCTCTTCTGGTGCAGTGTGGAGCCCAGTTAAACGTTTGCTGTGTATGATCCAAAATAAATACCCAGAATTACATCACAAATAAAAGAAACCAAGAATACAACAATAAATACAAAATATCATAAATCATAAACATGCAGTTAGTATAGTACAGGTAATATCAGTTTAGGGTTGTTGTGGCCTGATTGGTAACGTCTCTGCCTGGTGTTTGCCAGACGGGGGTTCGAGTCCCGCTCAGACTCGTTAGTGCCTTTAGTGTCTACAACCTTACCACCCTTGAGAACTAGGGTTGGGGGTTTGGGGGAACCTATAGGTCTACATGCTGAGTTATCAGCAGCCATTGCCTGGCCCTCCTTGGTCATAGCTTGGGTGGAGAGGGGGCTCGGGCGCTGATCATATAATAAATGGCGAGTCTCTATGACATTGTCCTGCTTGCTAGAGCAATGTCACTGTTTCTTGTCTCTGCCATTCATGAGCGGCCTTTAAACCTTTAAACTATGCAATCGATAATACAGAGCGAATAATTATCGCTCAGAAATTTCGTGATCAAACAGGTCCAGGAAATAAAGGTGTAGATTCCTCTTAAAGTTTTTAGTGGGTCCTTCTGTTCCCGCTTTTTATGTGAGGGGAAAACCCGTACACAAGTGGACCTTTGGGGAATCAGGAAGGGAGAAAGGCACCGAAATTATTTCCTGAATAAAGTGCTGCAATGGAGATTTTCCTCTCTCTCTATCTCTCTCTCTCTCTCTCTCTCTCTCTCTCTCTCTCTCTCTCTCTCTCTCTCTCTCTCTCTCTCTCTCTCTCTCCCCACTTAAAGGAAGTGTGCATGATATAACAGAAAAACACTTTAAAACCTATCAAGTATATTTCACATTAAATGAACATAAATAAGGAAGTAAACAAAATCACACACACACACACACACACACACACACACACACACACACACACACACACACACACACACATATATATATATATATATATATATATATATATATATATATATATATATATATATATATATATATATATATATATATATCACTTTCTGAGAGGGGATAACCTAACGTGGTGAAAAGGCTAATCTCAGTGTTGTCAGGTGTAGGAGGATAGAGAATAATATGTTATGAATAGGCTAGACAATTCGGCGTGTGTGTGTGTGTGTGTGTGTGTGTGTGTGTGTGTGTGTGTGTGTGTGTGTGTGTGTGTGTGTGTGTGTGTGTTTGTAAGCAAAGGGTAAATGAACCGCAACTGTCTGGCCAGTCAAAGGACCCCATAACTCTCTAGCGGTAGTATTTCAACGGGCAGCTGGTGTCCTGGCTAACCTACTACCATTTCTCGGCGGGGGAGGAAGAGTGGTGATGGCTGGTACAACACACAAACATACGCTACCGGGGTCTAGGCGATGTCAGGCAGGGCAGCCGGTCGAGACTACGGTCCACCCCAAAAGCCAAAGCAAAGTCCTTCAAAAGAAGGCATTCTTGTTACCCCATACGAATGGGGAAAACACGCTAATAGAAGAAGAATAAGAAGAAGAAGAAGAAGAAGAAGAAAGGATGGGATAAAATACTTCCTACGGGATAAGAATTTTCCAATCCTAATACATTTAGAGTTTTCGTATATATTTCCCATAATATTAGCCAAAATGACGTAGGTGTTGGATAAGAGCGTCCGAAAAATAGAGCTGGGATTTTGGATAATTTCATCCGATTAATATTACTTATTTTTTTTCTGGGGGGGGGGGGCGAAATCATACGAATATCAAGAGCTATTTGTCAACAAAAATACATTTAATAAAGAAAAAAATGCATATTTATACATAATTGTACTTTATATAGGCATATAACATAATAGCACATACTGTATATATATATATATATATATATATATATATATATATATATATATATATATATATATATATATATATATATATATATAGTGTGTGTATGTATGTTGTATGTGTGTGCATATATATATATATATATATATATATATATATATATATATATATATATATATATATATATATAGCACGTGTGTCTGCTTGAAATTAAAAATTCCAGAAAAATAATTCTAAAACAACATGTAGGAAAAATCTGGGGATAAGAATTAAGTCATAGAATAGAAAGGTAAAAGAATAGAATTAAAATGACACGATAGAATCAAACATAGTAAAGAAAAGAGGTGAAATGATGAAATAATTATTGATATAAAAATCATATATTAAATGCTAATCAAGCTCAATCGAATTTTAAAAAAGTCCGGGATTAGCAAATCATCTGATCAAACAATACACCGACACTCAAATCTAAAAAATTATTTGACATTATTATTATTAATACTTGCTAAGCTATAACCCAATTTAGAAAAGGAGGATGCTATAAGCACAGGGTCTCCAACCGGGAAAATAGCCCAGTAAGGAAAGGAACTATGGAAATAAATAAAATATTTTAAGAACAGTAATATTAAAATAAAGATTTCTATTATAAACTAAACAACTTTATCAAAACAAGAGGAAGAGAAATAAGATAGAATAGTGTGCCCGAGTGTACCCTCAATCAAGAGAACTCTACCCCAAGACAGTGGAAGACCATGGTACAGAGCCAATGGCACTACCCAAAACTTAGAGAACAATGGTTTGATTTTGGGGTGTTTTTCTCCTATAAGTTACACCTGGCCAGAAAAGAGATAATAATTTATAAAAAAAAATCCTATTAATTTTCAATATTACAAAAGAAAAAAAAACAGCACATGGAAACACTTTAAAGACACAGCTGCACTATATAAAACATTAAATTGTAAGTAGTTACTTATTTTAAAGATTACGATATATCACATTAAGAAAAAACGCAGTTTCATTAAATTCATTAGATGTTGCAACATCCTAGACTGGTGAACATCAGACTGGGGTTTGAGTCCCCCTCAATACTCGTTAGCTCCTTTGGTCACTGCAACCACACCATCCTTGTGAGCTAAGGATAGGAGGTTAGCCTATAGGTCTACCTGCTGAGTCATCAGCAGCCATTGCCTGGCCCTCCTTGGTCCTAGCTTAGGTGGGGAGGGGGCTTGGGCGCTGTTCATATGTATACATGGTCAGCCCCTAGGGCATTGTCCTACTCGATAGGGCACTGTCACTGTTTCTTACCTCTGCTATTCATGAGTGGCCTTTAAACCTTTAAACACAGAAGTAGATGATAAAGCCAAATACAGCACAAATCTTGACCAAAAACTTAGAAAAAAAAAATCAAGCAGTTTTTACTTAAATGTTCAATAAATCTGAAAGCTGCAAATTCTTACCCAAAATAAAATCATATAATGTTTTAACCTAAAAGCAAATCTATGATGCATATTTTCAACAAAAATCACATTATATGATCCAGGTTTTACTAAAATGCAAATCTATATGATGCATTTTTTGCTGAAATATAATTATGTGATGCAGATTTTAACAATAAGTAAATTTATATGGTGCAAAATTATCAACAAAATTAATTCATAAAGACCTACTGCAGTTTTTACCAGAAACTAAATCTATCAAGATGGATTTTTTTTTTTTTTATCAAACTCATATTATTTTAAGCCACTATCACAATTCAAATGCTTCCAAAAGACTAATATCAGATCCACCTTTATAACGTTTACAACCCCTCCAGAAGTCTAATATCACTGGCGATTCTACAAATAAGTAAAGGTATATGATACAAAATCTTTCACTAAAACTAATTCATAATAGGCCTACTGCAGTTTTCACCTGAAAGTAAATCTGTATACTGTAAAAAAAAAAGGGTAATAAAAGAGATGAATTAATTCCTTCACATGAATGGCACCTCAACCAAGCATCGAATGTGATTAGAAACAGTAGGTAGTAGGTTGGCCAGGGCACCAGCCACCTGTTGAGGTACTACCGCTAGAAAGTTATGGGGTCCTTTGACTGGCCAGACAGTACTACATTGGATCCTTCTCTCTGGTTACAATTCATTTTCTTTTTGCCTACACATACAACGAATATTCCATAGATATTCTCCTCTGTCCTCATACACTTCACAACACAGAGATTACAAAACAATTAGCCTTATATGCACTGTAATTGCCCAGTGGCTACTTTCCTCTTTATAAGGGTAGAAGAGACTATCTAGCTTTGGTAAGCAGCTCTTCTACGAGGACGACACTCCAAAATCAAACCATTGTTCTCTGGTCTTGGATAGTGTCATAGCCTCTGTACCATGGCCTTCCACTTTCTTGAGCTAGAGTTCTCTTGCTTGAGGGCACACTATTCTATCTTAATGTCTATTCCTCTAGATTTGTTAAAGTTTTTATAGTTTATATCGGCAATATTTATTTTAATGTTGTTACTGCTCTTAAGATATTTAATTTTTCCTTGCTTCCTACCCTCACTGAGCTATCTTCCGCGTTGGAGACCCTGGGCTTATAGTACCCTGCTTTTACAACTACGGTTATAACTTAGCAAGTAATAATAATAATAATAATAATAATAATAATAATAATAATAATAATAATAATGATAATAATAATAATAAAAATAATAATAATAATATTCATCTTGAAAGGTCTATGAAGAAGAATGAGCCTATGTCCTTCACTGAAAACCCATGAAACTCAAATTCAGGAAAACACTTAAAATCCATAAATAAACGCAGTAAAGTCCAAATACACTCGAACTTTGAAATGAAAATTCAATAAGAAAAAAATGAAAAAGAAACACAATAAAACAAAAATATACTCGAATTTTGAACTGGAAATTCAATAAAAAACAAACACAATAAAGCACAAATATACTCGAACTTTGAACTGAATATTCAATAAGAAAAAAAGACAATGAAGCACAAATATACTCGAACTTCGAACTGGAAATTAAATAAGAAAACACAATAAAGCACAAATATATATATACTCGAATTTTGAACTGGGAATGAAAAAAAAACACAACTAAGTACTAATATACTCGAATTTTGAACTGGAAATTCAATCAGAAAAAAACACAATAACAAACAAATATACTCGAACTTTAAACTGGAAATAAAAAAAAAACAATAAAGCACACATATACTTGAACTTTGAACTGAAAATTCAACCAGAAACATACACAATAGAGCACAAATATACTCGAACTTTGAAGTGGATAACCTATCAGAAAAAAATTAAATACAAAAGCAACATAATAAAGCATAAATATATTCGAACTTTGAAATGGAAATTCAATAAGAAAAAAACACAAAAAATCACAAATGTACTCGAAATTTGAACTGAAAATTCAATAATAAAAAATATAAATAAAAGGAACACAATAAAGCACAAATATGCTCGAACATTTAACTGAAAATTCAATAAAAAAAAAACACACAATACAGTAAAATATGCTCGACCTGAAATGGAAATTCAATAAAAAAAAAAAAAAAAACACCATACAGCACAAATATTTCGTGATTATGATATACAATTAATACACCAAATGAAATACATAAAAATTGCAGAGAGAGAGAGAGAGAGAGAGAGAGAGAGAGAGAGAGAGAGAGAGAGAGAGAGAGAGAGAGAGAGAGAGAGAGAGATTGTTACAGGCTTTAGTTAATTTATCAAATAATTTAATCATGGGAATGCACCCATAATAATGACAAACAATCTACTTTAAAGTGTGTGCGTGTGTATATGTGTGTATGTATGTATATATATATGTATACATATATATATACATATATATAATATATATATATATATATATATATATATATATATATATATATATATATATATACATATATATATACATATATATAAATATATATATATATACATATATATAAATATATATATATATATATATATATATATATATATACTGTATATAAATTATATATACACACACACACACATATATATATATATATATATATATATATATATATATATATATATATATATATATACACACACACACACACACACACACACATATATATATATATATATATATATATATATATACACACACACACTCACACACACACACACACACACACATATATATATATATATATATATATATATATATATATATATATATATATATATAGTCACTCTTCAGTCATAGGTTGATGGCTGAAGGTGGCAGTAATTAGTATTCCCTGTTTTCCAGTCATTCTAGAAAAAAGCAAAGCTCAGTTCAGTCTTAAATAATCACTAAACATTACTTTGCTATTCTGGTATCAGTTTTTTTTTTTTTCTTTTCACCATGGAAGCTGGATAGGAGACATTAGCTGGTCAAAAACTAATTGACATTTATACTTTGAAATTGTGGATGAGGATAATTAGTGTTTCTTCCAAAGTCAGGAAAAAAAAGACGAAAATAAGAAAAAAAGTTGAATAAAACTCCATATCAACAGTATGACATAAATTAAAGTCTGGAGTAAAAAAAAAAAAAGTATATAAAATTAAGGTAAATAAAAGAAGAATAATTCCGTCAATAAACTATTACTAGTTTTACAGAGGTGTGATATTTAACTACCAGTGTACTGAATTAAGCATATTCATCTATCAAGATACTTTTTCCAACAATTATTATTATTATTATTATTATTAATTGCCAGTAGTTAAACCCTTGGGTGAAGAAGAATTGTTTGGTAATCTCAGTGTTGTTAAGTGTATGAGGACAAAGGAGAATCTGTAAAGAATAGGCCAGACTATTCGGTGTATGTGTAGGCAAAGGGAAAGAACCTTAACCAGATAGAAGGATCCACTGTAGTACTGTCTGACCAGTCAAAGGACCCCAGAACTCTCTAGCGGTAGTATTTCAACGGGCGGCTGTAGGATTTTCATGCCTCAAGAAAACATCTCACACATTGCATTTTAACGAATCCTCAAAATTTACACGATTTAAATCCTTCTCATTATAGAAATACTTTCCTTAAATGTGTACTGGCGGGCAGATGGTTCTTTCAGATAAGTGTAACTCTAAGTTAGATAATTGAATTGAGTATAAGGTTAAGAAAGCGAAGTGTGGATTTTTTTTTTCAATTCTCGCAATTACTTTAAGGGTTTAAAGGCCGTTCATGAATAGCAGGGGCAAGGGGCAGTGACATTGCCCTATCAAGCAGGACAATGCCTCAGAGACTTATCTATACATATGATCAGCGCCAAAGCCCCTCTCCACCCAAGCTGGGACCAAGGAGGGCCGGGCAATGGCTGCTGATGACTCAGCAGATAGATCTATAGGCTTTCCAAACCCGCCATACTTAGCTTACAAGGAGGGTATGATTGCAGCGACCAAAGGAACTTATGAGTTTGAAAACTCGAACCCCATTCTGTCGTTCACCATTCAGGGACGTTACCGCAAAGCCCCCCCCCCCCCCCCCCCACAACCCTAAGGCAATCCTACTTCCAACCCAATTAGGCTTATAATGTTGTTTTGTTAAAGGGTTTAAAACACTTCCAAAAGACTAAAATTACTGCCAGATCTTTGCTCAGACAGCTTCTATAATGTTTAAAAAGTTTCCGCAAATCAACTGATCATATGAAAATATATGACAAAAACAAAAGAAAATACATAACTTATGAAAATTGAATCTTGTGACGAATAGGCATAAAAACCGTATGCTTTTAGTGACATTAATAGAGATTATGCCTCGGAACAATCATGACATTTCCATTCCCTCAAAGGCTGGAGACACGACAGAACGGGGATGACACATTTCATGTGAATAGTTTCAATATTCAAGATAACACCGATAGAGTAGTGGGAAAGGCACCAGATTTTGCCAACTGTTCTAATTGAACAGCTTCAACATATGACATACAATTTTCCTGATTATAATTCCTTCAATGTTCAATTCTGTCTCAAAGAAATTTGTGAAAACTGTGACATTTTAGTCAAATCAAACTGCAATCACTACACAATACAATGGCAGCTGATAAAGTTAATTGAACAATTGGAAATATCCACTATATTTTAGTCAGCCATCTTCTATGTGCTACCACAGTATATTTCCTCTCATTTACAGCCAATTCATATACAGTACATAGGTTAGAAATTTATTGTAAGACATTTTGATTACTTCATGGACTGTCTAAGCATTGGCATTTGCCAATTTTCAAAATGTAGGTAAATTACGTGTTTTTCCGTGTACTATGGATGTCATCTAGGGTTAGCATCGATCCCGGAATGTCAACTCCTCCTTGTCCCCTTATCAGATGAGTGAAAATTTTACAAAGGACTATTTCAGCAAAATCACAACCTTGGGAAAGTACAGTAATGTTAGGCATTATCGTTTTACTCATCTGATAAGGGGACAAGGAGGAGTTGACATTCCGGGATCGATGCTAACTCTAAATGATATCCATTGTACATGGAAAACAAAGTAATTTACCTACATTTTGAAAATTGGCAAATGCCAATGCTTGGACAGTCCATGAAAAGTAATCAAAATGTCTTCCTATAAAATCTTTAAAACGATAATGCCTAACATTAAGGTACTTTTTCAAGGATGTGATTTTGCTGAAATAGTCCTTTGTGAATTTTTCAAAGATTTTAAAGATTTAAAGGCCGCTCATGAATGACAGAGGTAAGGGACAGTGTCACTCTCCTATCAAGGAGGGCATTGACCTAGAGACTGACTATATATACTTATGATCAGCGAACAAGCTCCCTCTCCAAGGGTCAGACAATGGCCGCTGATGACTCAGCAGGCAGACCTACAGGCTCCCCCAAAACCCACCATCCTTAGCTCACAAGGATGGTGAGATTGCAGCGGCCAAACAAACTAACGAGTATAAGAGGGACTCGAACCCCAAGTCTGGCGTTCACCAGTCAGGGACGTTACCGCATCGGCCACCTAAAGCGCATTTCTTTTCCTTTATACTGAATCCAAGTACATTTCGTCGGACTGGTTTTAACATTAGAATACACAAGGATAAAGAATACATGACCTTGGCCTACCTGGTGATTTCCACACGATGGCGAATGGCGAGGAATTAACTATTTACCTGAAGACAGATAAGAAAAATGTATATTTATACATTGCTTCAGTGAATGGAGACCATAAACCATAAAGTTCACATTTATCTCTAAAACGTTTTTTTTTTTTTTCAGACAGTAGGTGTTGTTCTCCCTTGGATAATCTTTTTTTTTCTCTGTTTAATCAAAATTGGGAAAATTTAATTGATTTTCGTCATTTTGCTTGTATCTCATATCTTCAATTCCTCCTCAACACAGCTTAGCCTCTTTATATTCTCTCTCCTCCACGCGTCTTTCCTTCCATTATGAGATTTTTTTCCTCTCGCATCTCATCCCTCTCCAAATTTTAACGGCATTAATGGTCGCTGGACGAGAAGTCGATTGAGATCTATTCACCCTTGAAAAAGAGAAGATGTCGGCAATGGCAATTATATCAGAGGCTATTTTTTTTTTTTTTTTACTTACCCCTCTGGAGGTCGTGTGTAAGGGGGCAAGAGGGCGAGAGGATTCTTGTATATAGGGGGCGAGGGGTACTGATGAATTAGCCAATGGCCTAGGACGAAGAATATTGGGATTCACCAAGAATCAAAAATTTTTGTGCAATATTTGGCACTGCACAGAATCTTTGATCGTTTACAATGTACACAGAAGGCCTCCTCCTCAACTTTGACGTATAAAATATTTTTTCAAAGGTTTTAAATTCTTTTAGAGAAA
>NC_090753.1:61768784-61771284 GCF_036898095.1 Palaemon carinicauda
GTACATTGGTTTGCAGTTTACTTCATTGCGAGAGCGAGCTCGTAATCTAAAATGATTGCAATATAAAATGCTTTTCGTAATCTAAAATGCTCGTAATCTAAAGTGCTCGTATTCTAAAAATAATTCCCATGGGAAATGAAGGAAATTCACTTGATGCTTTCCACAAGTCCATAAATATATATACAATAATTTTCAAAAGGTTTGTAATGGATTTTAGAGAACAAGTTACAAATGGTCTTGATGTTCGTCTGCAAGTTATAAAGTTGCCACCATAACACCGAGGTGACCAAGATGATGATGATTTATTATATTTGAGTTCAATAAAAGGGTGCTGGGATCCGAGAGGCCATTCAGTGCTAAGGGACAACTATGGGTAAGGTGGAAGACTACAATGTTGGCTGGAAGAAAGATTATAATGCAATGTCTGAGGTCTACCTGAGGTTGTATCTATAATCACAATAAAATATGTTTTTTCGATAAAAAAAAAAAAGAAAAAAAAATTGCAGTAGTCATTTTCAAACAAAATATTCCAATTCCTCTAATTGAACAAATTCAAAATTGGTCTTGAAAATAATAAATGAGCTAAATGCATAAAAAAGGTAAAAATGCAGATGAATGTTTTCAGAAAGCCCCAGCATGCCAAAGATTAAGAAATATTAAAGCATACCTCACGCTGAACTACTATCAATGCAATCCTAGTCATTTTAATGTACCTAGTACCTGGGCTTTATTAGAAGGAAATACAAAATGCAAGCGTATGTCGCGAAATACAGATATAGTTTCAAGAACAATAATAACTACAATTAGCAATTTGGTAAAAGTTCTATTGAACTTGCACAGCCCTCTAGAATGCAGCATCCACTCGACTCGTCATCAGTATTTTGGGGAGATGAAATACCACTAACTATTGAATCAAATTTCTTCCTTATTTCTTCTTTTGAAATATAAAATTAATGGTTATGTACCTACTTGCAACCTGCAACTTTTCAAAGTTTTCCTTTCTATTTCCCATGACAAAAGTTGTTTACCAACCACCCCACACTCCCAGTCTCTGGAGTCTTCAAAATATGCCACGAATAAAAAAAAAAGGAAAAGAGAAAGTCATTTGTTTTTAAGTTTGCAAGATTCTTTTGAGTAACTTTGTCCTGAACTTTAGACCACAAGTGGCCATAACAGAAATCATTCAGTACTGGTTATCGCGTCTCCATTGTCGACATGCCTCATGTGCGGTCCTTTGTTTTTACAGACAGTTTTTGGAAAGCAACAATGTTTGCTTTTTAAAGCTTTTTGATTCTGTAACTTTTTAACTTTTTTCATACTAAATTTTAAAAATAAAGGTGTCTGGTTCCAGTTCCAGTTTCATCAGAATAGATGCTCACAAGAACGTTAGCCAGGCAAGCCAAACACCCCACTGTGGTTCTCTACCACAGCAGTGGCCTCCCCAATAAAAATCTTGAACTCACGGTCCCGGGCTGGGATCGATCTGCCGCCATGCAAATGCTGGCAAACAGGTTACCAATGCTCTAGCCAGGAGGCTTCACATATTTTTTTTTCTGAGGAAAAATATACATTAATTTTGCCGTTGTATTAAGGGTCAATAAACACCTTTTCATATTCACCATAAACATACACACAATCATACACACACACATATATATACATATACTGTGTATATATATATATATATATATATATATATATATATATATATATATATATATATATATATATACATGCATACATATACATACATACATATATATACATACATACATATATATATACATATATACATATACATACATACATATATATATACATATATATATACATATATACATATATATATACAGTATATATATATATATATATATATATATATATATATATATATATATATATATATATATATATATATATTACACACAGTATAAGCGTGTGTGTGTATGTATATCTATGTATATATATATATATATATATATATATATATATATATATATATATATATATATATACATATATATATATATATATATATATATATATATATATATATATATATAATAATAATAATAATAATAATAATAATAATTTTCTAACTACTCTCAGCCAATCCTTTATTTTTCGGTCTACACTTTCTTCTTTGTAAAGACGAGAAATCGCTTCTTAAATCCTCCATTTATGAATTCAAGATCAAGAGCTTAAGAGTCTCAAACCCAGGGATGAAATTAGGATTCTGGGGCCGGCGGAAGGGACCGTGAGTGAAAGATCAGGGGAGAGGTGGAGGTTGAACCACAGAAAAATACATAATGGAAATGGAACGTGTATGATATATGAGTAATATTAGTGATAAATGTATCAAGAAATAGAAGTGTAACCAAGTAACAGCGATGAACAACAATAATTGTAAACAAAAAGACCAAGTCGACAACTTTATATGCAAAATTGCATAAATTACATAAACAAATAAATCAGAGTACAAAAGACCATCCAGCCTTAA
>NC_090753.1:61776284-61780059 GCF_036898095.1 Palaemon carinicauda
ACATCATGTGTTTGTTTAATACAGCAAATTTGTTTTAGATCTTCTAGGTATATTATTAAAAGGAAATTAAGTATATATTTACGTTTCGACACTTAAATTATTCCTAATACTTGACTTTGACCGTGTTACTGTATAATTACGTAAAAATTTCTTGCATATAATCATGAGAAACTAGAGGGGCATTCAGTACAGCGCAGACGTCCGCCGCGGCAGCTTATTTCTCGACTTTTTGCTCGACCGTGACTTTGACCTTCCAAAATTTAATTTTATCCAGATTTTTACATAAAAGTTAATCCCTGCAAGTTTCATTACTCTACGATTAAAATTGTGACCAGGAATCTGTTCACAAACAAACACACACACAAACGGGTTAAAACATAATCTCCTTCCAACTTCATGGGCGGAGGTAAATATATTAGCACTTATATTTGGTTTTAATAACCATGTTTAATTATTTGTTTGTTAAATGCTAACAGTATTCCTCTCACTATGAAATGAAGAAGCATCTTGTTTATATGCAGATATTTAAGGGATAGCCAATCAAATTACCTTATCTAGCCCAGACCCGACGAAAGCCAAAAAATATGCCATGGGTTAGATATATACAAGGAAGATAATTCCAAAGAACGAGCGAAGTGGGAGAGGAAGTCACAGATCAGAAAATTACTCAAAGGATACGGAACTTCAAACGTTACTTGATGATATCATTAGCTATTTTGCCCTTCGGTTTATAGGACGATAATTGACTAATTTAAATTCAACAGATTTTGTATATTTGAGAACAAAGCTTTCAGAAGAATATTTGAAGTTAAATGGCAGGGCAGGATTATATTGATATCTTTATCTTCTTACAATAAAAATGTGTTATGAACATTAGTGGTACAGCCCAAGTCCATAAGCATGAAGCTTTTATATGGACAAAATTTAGTTAACATAAAAATAAGAACATGCAAGTGTTATGGGCTAGTTGAAGACACACACAAATACAAATGAAACTATAAGAGAGATTACTCCTGGAGAGGGGTAGATAGAGATGGTTTGGGCATGCTCTTCGCATTCCAAAAGAGAGATTAGTTCACCAAACTTTGTACTGGGCTCCACAAGGCACTAGAAGAGTTGGAAGACTTGGGCCTATATGGCTGAGGACTATGAAGCGTGAAATAGGAGAATGACTGGAGAAGTATTGATTTAAAATCTCAAGATAGAGACGACTGGCGAAATCTAAATGAGGCTATTTGCGTCAATAGGCGTAGATGATGATGATGATGATGGTGATATAGGACGATAAAATAGAATAAAGGTTATGTTCAGAACATTTCCAATTTATTTCCGAAAATTCCTAAGTATAAACAATGAATATAGCAACGTAGACTACCCCTCACTATATTATTATATTGCATGACAATGCTCACCTATTCCCCTCTGCATTTTATCTTTTACTCTCTCTCTTCTTTAATCACCTCCAACTGTCTTTATTATTCTCTCTCTCCTCTCTCTCTCTCTTAGTCTAATATTATCTCTTTCAGTCTTTAATATTCTCCCTCTTAGTCTAATATTCTGTTTCAGCCTTTAATATTTTCTCTTAGTCTAATATTCTCTCTTTCAGTCTTTAATATTCTCTCTTTTAGGCTAACACTCTTTCTAATATTATAATATTCTCTCTTTCAGTCTTTAATATTCTCTTTCAGTCTTTAACATTATCTCTCTTAGTCTTAAATTCTCTTTCAGATTTTAATATTCTTTCTCTTAGTCTAATATTCTCTCTCTTCCAGTCTTTAATATTCTCTTTTCTAGTCTGATATTCACTCTTTCAGTCTTTAATATTCTTTCTCTTAGTTAAATATTCTCTCTTTCAGTCTTTAATATTTTCTTTCTAAGTCTAATATTCTCTCTCTAAGTCTAATATTCTCTCTTTCAGCCTTTAATATTCTATCTCTTAGTCTAATATTCTCTCTTTCAGCCTTTAATATTCTCTAAGTCTAATATTCTCTCTTTAAGCCTTTAATATTCTCTAAGTCTAATATTCTCTCTTTAAGCCTTTAATATTCTCTAAGTCTAATATTCTCTCTTTAAGCCTTTAATATTCTGTAAGTCTAATATTCTCTCTTTCAGTCTTTAATATCTCTCTCTCTCTCTCTCTCTCTCTCTCTCTCTCTTAGTCTAATGTTTTCTATTTCAGCCTTTAATATTCTCTCTCTAAGTCTGATATTCTTTCTTTCAGCCCTCTCTCTTATTGTAAAGTGACGAGACTTAAAACAACATGATAAAAAGTATTGATGTAAAGATGTAAAGTGAGATAACATGACACAAGAGACTAACAAGCACACATCAGATATCATGTAACACAATGCATTGTAACACACAAAGGAAGGCAAGGTGTGATTAGTAAGGTAACATAACACTGTGACATTCCGTTACGTAAATTAGTTTATGCTGAGGCAGTGTAAAATATCAGCGATTATTTACACCACATCCAACGGCAAGAATTTAATTTGATGTCATTTAACTAACATACATCGACAAAGGATATTCTCGGAATAAACAAACTTACATCGACAAAGGATATTCTCGGAATAAACAAACTTACATCGACAAAGGATATTCTCGGAATAAACAAACTTACATCGACAAAGGATATTCTCGGAATAAACAAACTTACATCGACAAAGGATATTCTCAGAAAAAACTAATTCACATGCATCCACAAATGATATCCTCAGAATAAACAAACTTACATCGACAAATGATATTCTCAATATACAAATTTACATACATCGACAAATGATATTCTTGAGTAGAAAGATTTAAGAGATAAAAAAAAATAACCCCTAAATAGAGGCTGAAATGGACGGTAAGTGCTAATGGCGATTAAAGATATGAAAAATTGCAAACCTGAGAAGTTTGAAAATGTTTGAAAGAGGATTTGAAATTGAATTTGACGAAAGGTGGGACAAAGTGATTAAATGGATACAATGAGACTTGGCACTGAATATTAGCCAAGCACTGGGGCATCAAAGGCCATTCATCGCTGTATAATGGAAATTAATCTATCATATTTGTACACTCGCAAGATTTGGTTATCATTTTAATCTATAAAACCAATCGCACCATTTTCATACAATAACATTTAAATGCAAAATAAGGAGGGATTAAAACATTAAATAAATGAATTAATAAAATTAATTGAAGCTCGTTACATAAACCAATACTCTGTATAAATGTTTTTCAAGTTCATGGTATTACAATATTCCCCCGGTATATCTCTTAAAGGTTTGTCTTAGGGTTGTTGTGGCATGATTGGTAACATCTCTTCCTGGTGTCTGCCAGTCGGGGGTTCGAGTCCCGCTCAGTCTCGTTAGTGTCATTAGTGTCTGCAACCTTACCATCCTTGTGGGTTAAGGCTGGGGGGTTTGGAGAAGCCTATAGGTCTATCTGCTGAGTTATCAGCAGCTATTGTCTGGCCCTCCCTAGTCCTAACTTGGGTGGAGAGGAGGTTTGGGCGCTAATCATATGATATATAGTCAGTCTCTAGGGCATTGTCCTGCTTGTTAGGGCAATGTCACTGTCCCTTGCCTATGCCATTCATGAGAGGCCTTTAAACCTTTTTTAAATGTGTCCTCCTCAGAAGACTAAAAACAGGACAATAGACTAAAATATGTTTAATATCTATGGTCACTTGATCTTTGACCAATTCCCTTCCAAAATATAATCAAATTGTCCTTGAATCATGGCCAATCATCCTACAAAATTTCATGAAATTCAGTCAAATAGCTTT
>NC_090753.1:61780559-61795559 GCF_036898095.1 Palaemon carinicauda
AATTAATTTGAAGAGGTAGATAAAAAGAGATGTTGATTGCGTTTAAGGGATTATTGTTAATGATTATGTCGATCAGAGTCTGTTGAAATTATTTCCTCATATGGAAAAGTAGGAGTTTTATTGATTGGTAAAAATGGTATACAGATTGGAAGTTTTAGAAGCCAATAGCGTAATACCTAGGACTTATGAACTTTTGTGTAAATATGTGAAACTTTGGAATGTATTATTAAAGAACGGTACTATCTACCGAGAATATGAATTAATATTGAATACACGCACAAACGCGCACATGTCTACCCTAGATAAATAAAATAATCTATTGAATTATAATTATACTGTTTTAACATAACTGACATACTTCTCAGTGGAGAAGTATAGTTACGAATGAATTGGTTAATACAAAAGTCTCTCTCTCTCTCTCTCTCTCTCTCTCTCTCTCTCTCTCTCTCTCTCTCTCTCTCTCTCTCTCTCTCTTCCCTAAGGCTGCACCAACTCCATCATGGATGAAGAAGCATATGTGGACGGTTCTCTTTGAATTTACATATTATGAAGCAGTTTAATCTCCTTGAATATTGAATCAGCTTACCTGTATCATCATGCTCTCTCTCTCTCTCTCTCTCTCTCTCTCTCTCTCTCTCTCTCTCTCTCTCTCTCTCTCTCTCTCTCTGTAAGGGACGAGTGTTTGTATATCTTTCAAATTAAATTTTAATTACCTTAATTTCGTCTTCTAATTGGTTATTCAATTACCTGCAATACTATATTTATTTGCATTTTTCTTTCTCTCTCTCTCTCTCTCTTCCTCTCCAAGGCAGGATATTTATGTCTCAAGATATATATATTTTTATTTTGTTAATTTCCTATTTTGATTCGTTAATTTATTCATCTAACATACTTTATCTATTTGCCTTTTGCTTTATTCACCCATTCAACTTTTTACTGAAGCGACTTCGGCCGCAACAGAAGCCAGTCATATCAGATTTCAAAAGGACACGTGGATTTTAAAAGGTGGCCTTTTCATGAATACTCATGTCCACGTTCCAGGATAAGGGATTCACTCTCCTCTGGAAAAATTAGGATAAACCATTATTTCATATTCTGTACTGTGTTTCGACTCTTAAATTTGAGCCGTGCATACATAATCTTTGTGAAATATACACAAAAAAGTATCCTTAGAAATGTAGAATACTCTTCTTCAAACTGACTGGAGTTGAAATGTTACATTAGATATCAAGAGAGAGAGAGAGAGAGAGAGAGAGAGAGAGAGAGGAGAGAGAGAGAGAGGAGAGAGAGAGAGAGAGAGAATTACAAGGGTTTTGGATGTCTCAAAGACTTTAGTCCATCCGAGGAGACTCCCTTTGCTCATGGGTAAAGCGATTTGGTTTCAACACTTAGATTTTTTTTTTAATGTCTAATATGTTTGAACTCTTTTATCGTGTTTCTGTTTACTACATCCACTGGAAGTCTATTCCAAGCATTTGCTATTTTGTATTTAAAGAAATTACTACACTGATTGGTGTTGTAACTTTTCAATTCAAGTTTATTTCCGTTACCTGTTGAGTGATTTGGGCTAAGCAGGAATAAATTGTTGTATTCTACATTTGTTATTCCTTTTGAGAATTTTGAATGGCTCTATTAACTGTCCCCTTAGTCGTTGAGAGAGAGAGAGAGAGAGAGAGAGAGAGAGAGAGAGAGAGAGAGAGAGAGAGAGAGAGAGAGAGAGAGAGAGATAATTATTGCAATCAGTCAGATTTTTTTTATCAACGCTCCTAACTCCCATTCATCAGGTTTTGCCTCTAAACGCCATAGTTTACAAATTAATCTTGTAAGTATTCTGGGAGTCATTTCATTTCCGGCCACAATCATCTCAGCAGTTATTCCATCGTATTCAGGGATTTTCTCTCTCTTAATTTTTTTTATTAATAACTTTCACTTCAAACACATCTAATTCATTCATGGCGGCATCAAGATCTTCCCCAGCTTCAGGTACATCAATCAAATTATTCCCTTCATATCTCCTGTTAATGACATCACTAAATTGTTCCATCCAACGTTGTCTTTCTTCATCTTCTGTTGTTATAACATATCTTTTTGATGGGTATATTCTTCTTTTTCTTTGGTCGTAGAGATTTCATTGATAATTGTATGAGCAATTCTTACACCATAGCCACTCCCTGAATTCATAGCTTTTTCAGCTTCGTCAGCTTTCTTGTCTAAATATTCTCTCTTTTCATTTCTGGCTTTACTTTTGACCGCCATATCAATACTGGAATACTCTGAATGCTCTACCTTGTAAATTTCATTATTTCCTCGAAAACTTACAACAACCAATTTCTGTATTTGTCTCCTTTTTATAGAATCCCAAGTATCATTTGATATCCATGGCTTTCTCCTTGTAACTGCATATCCCAAATTTCACTACCAATTGACTGATATAAGTTCTCAATTTCACACCATTATTCGTTAATTGTCACCTTTTCGTCTCTAAGATTGCAAATCGATTCCTACATTCAATCGCAAATGTTTCTCTGTGCTCTCCTTATAAAGGCTTAGTTGTATCAAACCTAGGTATTCTATCCATCTCTCTGTTGGGTGATTTCAGTTTTAATTTCAGTGTGGTAATGAGAAGTTGGTGATCCCTACCAATATCTGCACCTCTATATTCTCTCACATTTCTTTGAGTTTTCTTTCTCTCTTTATTAATGGCTATGTGATCTATTTGATTTTTGTAATTGCCACATGGCGGAGTCCGTCTATATTTGTGGATATCCTTGTGCTGGAAAAGAGTACCTCCAATAACAAGATTGTTTGTTGAACATAAACTTATAAAATGTTCTCCATTTTATTTGCAACTTTGCTAAGACCCTCAACACCCATCACATTCTCTATACCTTGATTATTCCTTACAACTTTGATATTGAAGTCGCCAATGACAAGTTTCACATCTCTCTCTGGGATCTCATCTATTACAGTCTGCAGTTCTTGATAATATTCATCTTTCCTTTCTTCAGGGGAATCATTTGTTGCTGCATAGCAAACTATAATATTCATATTGCACTGCTTTGATTTAAAGTTTGCAAGTGACAATGTACGATTTACAGCACTCCACTCCGTTAATGCCTTTTCTGCTCTACCGTAGGTGTTGTCATCATTCCTACTCATTCTCTTCCAATTCCTTCTGTTCTTCCCGAATATATATATATATATATATATATATATATATATATATATATGTGTGTGTGTGTGTGTGTGTGTGTGTGTGTTTGTGTATATATATATGTATATATATATATATATATATATATATATATATATATATATATATATATTCTTGGTATAAGATTTCCTTACCAATCCACTGACAACGCATTTCACTTTATATATATATATATATATATATATATATATATATATATATATATTATATATATGTATATATATATTATATATATATATATATATATATATATATATATATATTATATATATATATATATATATATATATATATATATATATATATATATATATAAAATTTCATACCCTGATGAGAAGGGGTTCCCCCAAAGGTACGCTTGAAAACCACACTCACAAATTGACAAACCAGTGAGTTGTAGTTGTAGTTAGGAAAGGTGGGAGGGTGAAATCTGTGTGTCTGCATATATATATATATATATATATATATATATATATATATATATATATATATATATGTATATATACATATATATATATATATATATATATATATATATATATATATATATATATATATATATATATATATATATATATATATATATATATATATATTAAGTGTAATTTATGACGAATACACTAGTAACATTAATAATGATAATAAAACGAATTTCTCTCTGTTATGGGAATTCCCTAATGATCAGCATAGGAGTATATCGGTGCCGAGTCAATTTCTGTTCAGGTCCGGTGGTGTAGAATCTGCGTCGGTGAATTTCTGTGTCGACAGAAATGCTGATATGGAATATTGGCATTGCCCAACGTGGCCATTCATTACTTCCCCCAATTGCTGTATTTACTTGGGCTTCGGCGGTCTTTGTAACTTTCTACATAAGTGTACATATATATATATATATATATATATATATATATATATATATATATATATATATATATATATGTAATATATATATATATATAATATATATATATATATATATATATATATATATATATATATATATATATATATATATATATATATATAAATTGTGCATGCACTAATCAACCGTACCACCTCTAAAGACACTTGTCCAAATCTAGGTATTTTCCATAAAAACCCCATCACTAAAGGAAGGCTAAAGGCAATCTTTGTGATGGCCTGCTGGAAACGTCCCAGCCTGGCGTTCTGCTGGACGGGAGGTCGAGTCCTCCTTTAAACTCAATAGTTTCTAGTAATATCTTGACCATCCTTGTGAGCTAAGGATGGGGGGGGGGGTGGAGAAGCTTATAATCCTTCCTGTTGAGTCATCCACAGGCATTGCCTAGCCCTCCCTGGTCCTAGCTTGTGTGGAGAGGGAGCTTGAGCCTTAATCATATGGATATATTGTTAGTCTCTAGAGTCCAGGTCATTGTCACTATCCCATGACTCTGCCAGAAACCAATGGTCGAATTTCCGTGAGAATCCTCCCATGATGTTTCGCTTAATCGGGATAACAAGTTAAACAAACAAACAGAAAAACACAACATCCTTTTGGACGTCAATAAGGGAAACATCCTTGATGTTCTCCCTGTTCTTGATTGCAGGAAGAGGTAGGGGACGTTGATTTTGGGTGAAGGGTTGGGAGGGGGAGGGGAGGGGGTTGGACTAGAAGGCTACCCTGTACATGCCTTGCATTTCAATTTATATCAGACTCTCTCTCTCTCTCTCTCTCTCTCTCTCTCTCTCTCTCTCTCTCTCTCTCTCTCTCTCTCTCTCTCTCTCTCTCTCTCTCTCTCTCTCTTCATATAGAGTTGAATTTAGAATTGATAGGAAGGTTTATTTTTGGCGTATTTTAAGTGTTTTCTTTTAAGGTAAAGGGTTCGGTATCATTACAGTGCAAACGGAAAAACAGGGATTACAAAGAAAGACCTATAGGCTTCCCTAAAACACCCATCCTTAGTTCATAGGGATGGTGAGGCTGCAACAACCAAAGAAACTATCGAGTTTGAGCCTGACTCCAACCCCAGTCTGGCGTTCACTAGTCAGGGACGTTACTGCATCGGCCACCACAACTCTTATATATGTCCGTTGCCTATTAGGCTTTCCTGTTCATCTATCTTCTATCTCCTTATTCTTTCTATTTGACAGAACGAAATAATTGGTCTCATGAGTAACATCTTGTACGGCAACTTTTTTATCTCGGTACTGTCATCTTTTTATAAATATTCTGTTCTGTATATTGACTCTACCAAGAATTTTCCTTTCACTCACATTCAACATCCACTTTTTACTACTGTATATACGGACATACCCTGTATATACAGTATATATATTGTATAAAGTTTTAATGTAAAATGTTTGAAGAGTGGACGATTTGTTTTTGCAGGATGTGCAAAAAATATTAAGCTTAGCTCAGTCTCTGTGCAACATTCGATTGATATGCTTCATTCAAAATCCTGTCTAGGAAAAGCCAAAGGTCATATATGCCATTTTTATTTCTTTCCTTTTTATTTTTCATGAGAACTAATAATTCATCTGACTTTCTTCTTTGTAATAGTTTCTTATTTCCATATCCAGGTCATCATCATCATCATCATCTCCTCCCACGCCTCTGGTTTTGTTAGTGTTTATAATTTATGTAGGAAATATTTTAATATTACCGTTCTTAAAATATTTGATTTTTCCTTGTTTTCTTTCCTCACTTGCTATTTTCTCTGCTTTTCCAACTAGGGTTGTAGGTTAGCAAGTATTAATAATAATAATAATAATAATAATAATAAAAATAGTAATAATTATAATAATACTATACTAAATTCAAAAACCAAAAACTAAAAAAAAACTATTTACCAGTTTGAGGATTTCAAAAACTAATCCAAAAGTTCATGTTATATACCATGACAGTTATAAAATATATTGTATTTTTTATTTGCATAAAATCCTTAACACCACAACCACCAAGAATCCAAATTATATTAAATGATAATAATCCACGTCATTTCTTTTCCCTTTAATGACGAGTAACTTAAATCTCTCATCAAGTTCTGAATGGCGGCGCCCCTGAAGAGTCTGTGGGGTCCTCTGCTCATCTGAATACTGATGACACTCCAGATAAAATGCGAATGTCCTTCAGCAGACTCCCATCCTTCGCTTTTGCTTTCCCGGGAGGAGGTATATATATGTATATGTATGTATGTTTATTTATATATATATATATATATATATATATATATATATATATATATATATATATATATTGGCTAAATGAGGATATCACTCCCTTGAAAAGAAATATTTGTACCATTTTATTTAGAAATACATAGATGATCAATTAAAAAAACCCACATTTGGAATTAGTATGTATTCTAATTAAAGTAGAAGTAAGAATAAGAATAATATAAGAGCATAGAGGTGATAATCTACTCTTCAAACTCGCCCCCCCCCCCCATGGTTTCTTTCTTCTGTCGAGGATTAAGGATATTATACTTTTGTTTCAAAATCCACCTGTTGCTTCGTGTGACTAAGAAGAGGGACGGAGGTGATGTCGTTCTATTGTGTGGATGGTTTTACAAGAAAGAAAAGTACTCCCTTTGATTGGGAGCAGGAAAGTGTTCCTTGTAATTGGGAGCAGTAAAGTGTTCCTTTTAATTGGGAGCAGAAAAGGGTTCCTTTTAATTGGGAGTAGGAAAGTGTTCCTTGTAATTGGGAGCAGTAAAGTGTTCCTTTTAATTGGGAGCAGGAAAGTGTTCCTTTTAATTGGGAGCAGGAAAGTGTTCCTTTTAATTGGGAGCAGGAAAGTGTTCCTTTTAATTGGGAGCAGGGAAGTTTTCCCTGTAATTGGGATGGAAAAAGTGTTCCCTGTAGACTGGAGCGGAAAAATGTTCCTGTAATTGGGAGCAGGAACGTTTTCCTTGTAATTGGCAGCAGAAAAGTGTTCCTTTTAATTGGGAGCAATAGAGTGTTCCTGTAATTGGGAACTGAAAGGTGTTATCTTGTAATTGAGAATAGGTAAGTGTTCCCTGTAAATAGGATTGGAAAAGTGTTCCCTCTAATTATGAGCGGGAAAGGGTTTCCTGTAAGTGGGGGCAGGAAAGTGTTCTCCCTGTAATTGGGTGCAGGAAAGTGTTCCCTGTAATTGGGGGCAGAAGTGTGCTCCCTGTAATTGGGAGCAGGAAATTCTTCCCTGTAATTGGGGGGCTGAAGTGTGCTCCCTGTAATTGGGTGCAGGAAATTGTTCCCTGTAATTGGGGGAAAAGTGTGCTCCCTGTAATTGGGACCAGGAAATTGTTCCCTGTATTGGGGGCAGAAGTGTGCTCCCTGTAATTGGGAGCAGGAAATTGTTCCCTGTAATTGGGAGCAGGAAATTGTTCCCTGTAATTGGGGGCAGAATGTGCTCCCTGTAATTGGGAGCAGGAAATTGTTCCCTGTAATTGGGAGCGGAAAAGTGTTCTCTCTAATTGGATGTGGAAAATTGTTCCCTGTTATTGGGAAGGGAGAAGTATTCCTTTAATTGGGAGCGGAAAAGTGTTCCTTGGGATTAGGAGCAGGAAAGTGTTCCCTGTAATTGAGGGCAGGAAAGTGTTCCCTATAGTTGGGAGCGGAAAAGTGTTCTCTGTAATTGGATGTGGAAAAGTGTTCCCTGTAACTGGGAACGGAAATGTGTTCCCTGTAAATGGGTGGGGAAAAGTGTTCGCTGTAATTGGGAGCACGAAAGTGTTCCCTGTAATTAGGGGAAAGAAAGTGTTCCTGTAAGTGGGAGTGGAAAGGTGTTTTCTGTAACTGGGGGCGGGAGAGTGTTCCCTGTAACTGAGAACGGAAAAGTGTTCCCTGTAATTGGGAGCAGGAAAGCGTTCCTTGTAATTAGGACTGGAAAAGTGTTCCCTGTAATTGGGAGCAGGAAAGTGTTCCCTATATTTGGGAGCGGAAAAGTGTCATCTGTAATTGGGGGAAGGAAAGTGTTCCCTGTAATTAGGAGCGGAAGAGAGTTCCCTGTAATTGGGAGCAGGAAAGTGTTCCCTGTAATTGGGAGCAGGAAAGTGTTCCCTGTAATTGGGAGCAGGAAAGTGTTCCCTGTAATTGGGAGCAGGAAAGTGTTATTTGTAATTGGGGCCAGGAAAGTGTTCCCTGTAATTAGGAGTGGAAAAGTGTTCTCTGTAATTAAGAGCGGTAAAGTGTTCCGTGTAATTTGGAACGGAAATGTGTTCCTGTAATTAGGACTGAAAAATGTTCCCTGTAATTGGGAGCAGAAAAGTATTTTCTGTAATTAGGAGTTGGAAAGTGTTCCCTGTAATTAGGGGCAGGAAAGTGTTACCTGTAATTGGGAGCGGAAAAGTGTTCCCTGTAATTGGATGTGGAAATGTGTTCCCTGTAATTGGGAAGGGAAACGGGTTCCCTTAAATTGGGATCTTAAAAGTGTTCCCTGTAATTAGGAGCAGGAAAGTGTTCCCTGTAATTTGGAAACGGAAAAGTGTTCTGTAATTAGGAGCGGGAAAGTGTTTCCTTTTAACTGGGAACAGAAAAGTGTTCTCTCTAATTGGATGTGGAAAAGTGTTCCCTGTAATTGGGAGCGGAAAAGTGTTCCCTGTCATTAGGAGCAGGAGAGTCTTCACTGTAATTGGGAGTGGAAAAGTGTTCCCTGTAATTGGGAGCAGGAAAGTGTTACCTGTGAATGGGGACAGAAAAGTGTTCCCTGTAATTGGGCGGAAAAATATTCCCTGTAATTGGGAGCAGAAACGTTTTCCTTGTAATTGGGAGCGGAAAAGTGTTCCCTGCAATTGGGAGTGGAAAAGTGTTCCTTGTAATTGTGAGAGGAAAAGTATCCCCGGTAAGTGCGAGCAGAAAAGTGTTCTCTGTAATTGAGAGCAGGAAAATGTTCCCAGTAAGTGGGAGCAGAAAGTTTTTCCTTGTAATCTGAAGCGGAATAGTATTCCCTGCAATTGGGGGTGGAAATGTGTTCCCTGTAATTGGAAGCAGAAAATTGTTCCTTGTAATTGGGAACAGAAAAGTCTTCTCTGTAATTTGAGCCAAAAAGTGTTATCTGAAACTGGCAGCAGAAAAGTGTTCCCTGTAATTGGGAGTGAAAAATATTCCCAGTGATTGGGAGAAGAAAAGTGTTCTTTGTAATTGAGAGCAGGAATATGTTATCTGTAATTGGGAGCAGAAAATTTTTCCTTGTAATTGGAAACGGAATAGTGTTCCCTGCAATTGGGAGTGGAAATGTGTTCCCTGTAATTGGGAGTGGAAATGTGTTCCCTGTAATTGGAAGCAGAAAATTGTTCCTTGTAATTGGGAACAGAAAAGTGTTTTCTGTAATTTGAGCCAAAAAGTGTTATCTGAAACTGGCAGCAGAAAAGTGTTCCCTGTAATTGGGAACGGAAAAGTGTTCCCTGTCACTAGGAGCAGGAGAGTCTTCACTGTAATTGGGAGTATAAAAGTGTTCCCTGTAATTGGAGCAGGAAAGTGTTACCTGTGAATGGGGACAGAAAAGTGTTCCCTGTAATTGGGTGGAAAAATATTCCCTGTAATTGGGACCAGAAAATTTTTCCTTGTAATTGGAAACGGAATAGTATTCCCTGCAATTGTGAGTGGAAATGTGTTCCCTGTAATTGGAAGCACAAAATTGTTCTTTGTAATTGGGAACAGAAAAGTGTTCTCTGTAATTTGAGCCAAAAAGTGTTATCTGAAACTGGCAGCGGAAAAGTGTTCCCTGTAAATGGGTGGGGAAAAGTGTTCCCTGTAATTGGGAGCGGGAAAGTGTTCCCTGTAATTGGGAATGGAAAAGTGTTCCCTATAATTGGGTGGGGAAAAGTGTTCCCTGTAGTTGGGAGCGCAAAACTCTTCTCCGTAATTGGGAGGGAAAAGTGTTCCCTGTTAATTTTGATTGGGAAATTGTTCCCCGTAATTGCTAGCTAGAAAGTTTTCCCTGTAGTTGGGAGCGGAAAATAGTTCCTTCTAAACGCTAGCATAAAAGCGTTCCCTGTAATTGGGATCGGAAAAGTGTTCCCTCTAAATGGGAGCATTAAAGTGTTCTCAGTAATTGGGAGTGGAAAAGTGTTCCTTCTAAAAGAGAGCGTTAAAAATTACCCGCTAAAGTTGAAAAGGCTTCAGATAAAAGCATGTCATTTGTCGCTGCCCAGTTCCTCCTTTAACGGATGATTCATACACACATTGCGCATTAACCCGTATATTTTTTTTTTCCCAAATCATCATTGGTCTACTTATCATCATCATCATCATCATCATTATTATTATTATTATTATTATTATTATTATTATTATTATTATTATTATTATTATTATTAAATTATTATTATTATTATTTTGATTTTGTGTTGTAATTTTCTTTGTTCTTGTTTTTTGTAATAGGCTACTTACTGAATATATCATTCATGTATTATTATTATTATTATTATTATTATTATTATTAATATTTTGATCTTGTGTTGTAGTTGTCTTTGTTCTTGTTTTTCGTAATATGCTACTTACTGTATATATCATTCCTGTATTATTATTATTATTGTTATTATTATTATTATTATTATTATTATTATTATTATTATTATTATTATTATTATTTTATTGTTCGACCTTGGATTTTAAATCGAGGGAACAGTAGATTAATATACGAACTGTTTATTCATTTATATACTTCGTTGATTATATACATAGTTTTTGTAATTTTTTTTAAAATTTAACTTTATCATTACTTAAAAATGGTTGGATATTGAAATGTAACCTTGAAAATCAGTTGAAGATTTTATACCTTATGAAATTAGAGTATACTTACATTTTCGAAAAAGGAGAAATAGACTTACTTTAACGAGATTCTTAATTTTATTTTCACTTTATATATACGGCGAGTCATGACGTCACTGTATTGAATCTCTAAACCCAAAAGGGGTTTCCATTTTGTGAAATTGTTATAGAATTCTAAATTATAATTTCATGATTAAGAGAATTCGCTGCAAGTGAAGATATTTCTGTTCAGACTATTCCGTGGCTTGGAAAGTAAAGGTTAAGTCATTTCATTGTTAGTATTTAGAACAGTGAATTAATCGGATAAATATATTTTTTGCATTATTATTTTCTTCTCCCCATATGGCGTCATTTTGTGGAAATAAGTTTATACCGAATTTATAGTTTTAACGTTATTTAGGTTATTAGGTTTTTTATCATTATTATTTTCTTCTCCCCATATGACGTCATTTTGTGGCAATGTGTTTATACTTATTTTATGTCTAACATTATTTAGACAATTAAGTTTTTAGATTATTATTTTCTTCTCCTTGTATGGTGTCATGTGAGAATGTGTTTTTACTGATTTTATCACTAAAAGTATTTAGATAATTAACTTTTTTAGCATTATTATTTTCTTCTCTTTGTATGGTGTCATGTGAGAATGTGTTTTTACTGAAAAATTATTTAGATAAGTATTTTACCATTAGAAATTTCTCCCCTTATGACGTCATTTTGTGGGATTGTGAATTTACTTATTTTATATCTAACATTATTTAGATAATTAAGTTTTTGGCATTATTATTTTCTTCTCCCCGTATATTGTTATATTTTGGGAATGTTTGTTATTCGATTGAATATATATATTTTTTAATATCATTTATTTATTTTGGCTGCACTGAATTACTGACCGCTCCCAGTGCCTTGGCTTTTGGCCTGGATTTTATAACCCACTCCAATCCGACCTAAAATAGTCAGAGTAACATTGAACCAGTTTTTATAGGGACAATATAACCCACGTTCCAGTAAACATTTTGCCGACTCTATTCACTTATTATTATTATTATTATTATTATTATTATTATTATTATTATTATTATTATTTTTATTATTATTATTATTATTGCTCTTAATATTATAATTATTGTTATTATTGTTATTATTATTGTAATTATTGTTTATTATTATTATTATTATTATTGGTATTATTATTATTATTATTAGTTGCTAAGCTACAACCCTAGTTGGAAAAGCAGAATACTATAAGCCCTAGAGTTCTAACAGGGAAAATAGCCCAATGAGGAAAGGAAATTAGGAAACTACACGAAAAGTATTTAACAATTAATATAAAATATTTTAAGAACAGTAACAACATCAATATAGATATTTCATATATAAACTTGCCTTTTGGTGAAGGCTCCTCCCATTCTCAAATTCCTGTCAGATATTCGTTTATTTAGCAAGAATTTCGCAGCCTCCCAGAGGCCTCCGTAATCTAAAAGTATATTAGAAAAATGTATCGAACCCATAGGAACATAGATTTAACAAGAAGTGAATCTGGATGAATATTGATTGCAGAATAAATACACGTCGAAGATCTAAAAATCACAAGATGTAGATAGAACCATATCGCGAATTAAACTTACTTTTTTTTTTTTTTTTACGAAACGTTCGCAATAATAGAGGTCGCTCAATATGCTAAATTGAGCTACGTTGGGTCTGGTTAGTTTTTTTATGGATGATATCAGTAAAATACGTCATCGGCACTGAAGCCAAAAAACTTTACGAGGTGTGCTACACACATATATATATATATATATATATATATATACATATCCATATATATACAGTAAGTTTAGTTTAAATTTTTGTTCATGAACAGTATTCTCTACCTAGATATGTAAAAGCCTCATAGAAATGTTCTTTACTCTAATATTGAAAGTCGTCCTGTTCAGAAAGTCATAGAAATAAACATCAACAGTTCCCTGGGAAGAGACTGCGTTATGCATTTAAATGTCTTTCATGAATAACAGAGGCAAGGGGCAGGACAATGCCCTTGAGACTGGCCATATATTCATGTAATTAGTGCTGAAGCCCCCCTCTTCATCAAGATAGGACTGGGGAGGGCCAGGCAATGGCTGCTGATGATAAAGCAGGTAGACCTACAGGCTCCACCAAACCCCCATCCTCAGCTCACAAGGATGTTGAGGTTGCAGATACAACTAGACTTTATCGAGTTTGAGTGGGTCTCGAACTCCAGTTCAACAGATTAAGAGGCAGGAACATTTTGACTCTAAAACCCCTGGATGTTTAGATTACTGAGATAATTTTTTAATGTTATTATTGGGAATGGAAATACTTCTCTCTTAATTATTTAAACATTCAGGAAAATCAAAATGTATTTTTAATGTTATTCTTTTAAAATGAAAACCATACATCAACGATTCAACCTAATTCATCCTACATAAACCCTTTTTATCCCCCTCCTTTTCCTACATCCCTCCCCTCCCCCCAGGCCTCCATAGCCTCTTTTCTATTTAATTGTAACCTTCCAGTCATCCCTCCGCTCTCTCCTCTATATTGCCAATATCATAATTCCCATCTCTCACAATTTCCTTTTCTTCTGGATTCTAATGGAATTATTTCAGGTAACTGAAGGTGGATCCAATTTGGGATTTAATCGGCCAAGTGGAGAAGATCGGCGTCGGAGATTTTCACTCAATATTTTTCGGACAATGTTTCTTTTCGGTGGTCGAAATTTCGGCGCATAATTTCGGACTATGATTTACATGAGTGTGATGCTTATTTGAATTGGAAATCGAATATTTTCAACATTTATTTTATTGTTTTATTTTATTTTAAAATGATTTACGTTGCTGTACATTAGTGATTGAAAAAAGCCAGAAAAATTTAATTCATGAAAAAAACGCTTCATTGGTAACGTCTCTGCCTGGTGTTTGCCAGTCGGGGGTTCGAGTCCCGCTCTGACTCGTTAGTGCCATTCGTGTCTGGAACCTTACCATCCTTGGGAGCTAAGGTTGGGGAGAGGGGGGGGGGGGGGAGCCTACAGGTCTATCAGCTGAGTCTGGCCCTCCCTAGTCATAGCTTGGCTGGAGAGGAGGCTTAGGCGCTGATCATATGATATATGGTCAGTCTCTTGTCCTGCTTGCTAGAGCAATGTCACTGTCCCTTGCCTCTGCCATTCATGAGCGACCTTTAAACCTTTACTGTAGCCTTTATGTGCAAATATTTATAGGCGATTGTAACACATTCATTACACCGCTTCTCATCCCCTCAATAAAGTATGAAATATTTGGTTTGTTCAGTATGTGGATGGGTGACAATAAGAGGGCAGATGCAGTAGGATGAATTAAAAGCGTATTGTGAGAAAAGTGTAAACGGATTGGACGCGTTGCTGATGAGCTCTTTTCTGCATCAAGTATTGTTCGTCAATAATGCAGCATTTAAAGGATGAATGGGGCTTCCTGGCTGGTACAGTGGTAACGTGTTCGCCTAGCATTCGTTTGGCAGCAGATCGATCCCAACCCGGACCGTGAGTTTAAGCTGGTTACTAGGTATGAAACTGATCTGGTTGGGCACCACAGTGGAGTGTTGGGCTTGCCCGGCTGACGTTCTGGTGAGCATCTATTCTGATGAAACTAGAACTGAAACCAGATACCTGAACTTTTACCTTTACTGTCTTCTAGATCCACCCCCTGCTAGGAAGTGTCATAATGGTGGAGGAATATATATATATATATATATATATATATATATTTATATATATATATACATATATACATATATATGTAAGAGAGAGAGAGAGAGAGAGAGAGAGAGAGAGAGAGAGAGATATGCCTCGAACTGGACAAGGAAAGACAGATTAGAACTTTACCATAACCTATCATGCATCCTTCAGTCACAAATTATGTCCTTAGTTGTTGGTTTAGCGTATCAGGTCACACGGAGAAGGACTGAAGATATCGGAGTGAATGTTCATTACACATTAAAAATGTATATCATAAAAAAATGAAGGGTTTCTACGAATTGACATCACCCTCTCTCTCTCTCTCTCTCTCTCTCTCTCTCTCTCT
>NC_090753.1:61798059-61800559 GCF_036898095.1 Palaemon carinicauda
AGGTAAGCCAGGCTTTGTGAGTGGTTAGGATCTTTGTTCTTTCGTCTTGGGTAGTGCTATAGCCTCTCTACCATGGTCTTCCACTGTCTTGGGTTAGTGTTCTCTTGCCTGAGGGTACACTCGGCCACGCTCTTCTATCATATTTCTCTTCCTTTTGTTTTGTTAAAATCTATATAGTGTATATAGGAAATATTTATTTTGATGTTACTGTTCTTAAAATATTTTATTATTTCTTGTTTCGTTTCCTCACTCTGTCTTGAGTTTTTAATTCAATACTTCTCCATTCATTCTCCTACTTCACGATTCATATTCCTCATCCATGTAGGCCTGGGTTTTCCAACTCTTCTAGTGCCTTGTGGAGCCCAGTTGAAAGTTTGGTGAACTAATCTCTCTTGGGAGTGCGAAGAGCATGCCCAAACCATCTCTATCTACCCCTCATTATGATCTCATCCACATATGGCACTCGAGTAATCTCTGTTATAGTTTCATTTCTAATCCTGTCCTGCCATTTAATTCCAAATATTCTTCTGAGAGCTTTATTCTCAAATATTCAAAATCTGTTAGATTTAAATTAGACAATAATCGTCCTATATACCGAATGTCAATATAACGAATGCTATTATTTAGTGATGTTTGAAGTTCAGTTTCCTTTTGAGTCATTTTCTGACCAGTGACTGTTCTTCTCCCACTTCGCTCATTCTTTGGAATTTTCTTCCTTGTATATATCTAAACCAGGCCTTATTTTTTGGCTTTCGTCAGGTCAGGGCTAGATAAGGTCATTAGATCAGCTGTCCCTTAAACCTCGGCACAGGAAGAAGGTAATATGTAACGAACAAATAATATGATGATTAAAACCCATTATAATTGCTAATATATTTACCTCCAAAATTGAAGTTGGAAGGAGGTTAAGCTTTACGCCCTGTTTGTTATTGTGTGTTTGTTTGTGAGCAGCTTCCAGGTCACAATTTTAATTGTAGAGTAATGAAACTTGCAGGGATTAACTTATGTAAAAAGCTGGATCTAATTAAATTTGGAAGGTCAAAGTCAAATGTTAAGGTCACGGTCAAGCAAGATGTCCAATTCACGTAATTGGCCATAATTTTGGACATCGTAGTCACAGAGACTTCAAGATCAAGGTCAAAGGTCAAGTTCACGGTCAGGCAAAACGTCGAGAAATAAGCTGCGGCTGCGAAGGTCTGCGCTCTACTGAGTGCCCTTCGAGTTTCTTATGATTTATGTGCCAGAAATGTTTACGTAATTATACAGTAATACGGACAAAGTCAAGTATTAGGCATAATTTAATAGTCGAAACGTAATCATAGACTTAATTTCTTATTAATCATATGCTCAGAAGATCGCAAACAAATTTTTTTTATTAAACAAACAATGATATATGATTGCATTTTATTATATAATTTAAAAAGATAGAACAAAGTTATAAACAATTTCTATCCTTGTAGCAAAATCATATCTCCATAAGCATTGAACTTAGTTTTGATTATTATGTCTTTGGGATTTGACATGTGTTTGCCATTTTTTTTTTACTTTATAATGTAAATAAAGAATTCTATTTCATTACACACTTGTTGCTGTTGTGTGTGGATGATTGAGAATAATCTCTCTCTCTCTCTCTCTCTCTCTCTCTCTCTCTCTCTCTCTCTCTCTCTCTCAATTTGATTTGAATTATTTGTTTGATACGAGTAAATAATTTCAGGCAATTAAGACATTCATTGTCTCTCTCGGAAGCTCTGTGCTCCTCTTTGCTATTGATTTTGTTGATGATTACGCTTTTATAACCAAAATGAAGGTAATTGTTTTAATAAAAGTCTATTGTTATTATTATTATTGTTGTTGTTGTTGTTGTTGACGTCATTGTTATCATATATATTATTATTGTTATTATTATTATTATTATTATTATTATTATTATTATTATTATTATTATTATTATTATTACTTGCTTGGTGCATGCTTAGTATTGGATAGGTTTGTTTACATCTATTGAATGGGTTAATCTTTAGTTTACAGCTATTTACTGCCGGTATTATTATTATTATTATTATTATTATTATTATTATCATCATCACTTGTTCAGCTGCAACCCTAGTTGGAAAAGCAGGATGCTATAAGCCCAAGGGCTCCAACAGGGAAAATAGCCCAGGGAGGAAAGGAAATAAGGAAATGTAACGATAGACCAGCGTCAATCACACCAATGAAATCCTCTGTGGAGTGGCAGTGCTGTCAATGCACCACACACACACGCGGTGCACTGTAGGCATTAATTCAGTATTTTTTTTCCTCGGTCTTATCTACGATAGCTTTATATTGTTCTACTTTACCTCTGTTTTCGCTTCCTCTTTCATTTTTTTTTTTCTGTCTATCATCTTAACTTTTACTGCGTTGTGAACTTCAGCGTTTTCCCACATTGCATTTGGGTAATGCACGGCCTCATAGGCCCCAGCTCCGGGTTATATAACCAAATTACGTAAATGCAATACAG
>NC_090753.1:61805559-61823059 GCF_036898095.1 Palaemon carinicauda
GAAATTATTCGTTCGCACTTTGATTCATCGGGAATGTTAACTGAAGCAAGTCTCCTTTCCCAGTACTTATCGTCACTGTTTTCAAAATGTTTAATCAAAAGTCTGCACCTCTAGTGTTTGGAGCGAGTGTACATCATGACCACCAACTCAGGGATCTTTCTTAATGGTATCATTACATGGCTCATCCGTAATCAGCAGTTGACGTTCATATCTCCATTATCTGCCCCCCCCCCCACTTTCCCATTGCAATAGTTGAGCCTCTATTCTAAGGGGATTCTGCAGAGCCGTCCTTTATCTTGGATAATTACTTCTCCAATAGTTTGGTCGAGATGTTTATCTTGAATATTGCTCAGCCATTGGTACCTACACCTTGCTCAAAATGGAATGGGTAAGGATAAAGCCGAAACTAACTGATACATGCTACCTGAACCAAGTGATATGTAAGTAATATGAATGGATATCTAGGCCTTATCTTGGTGTGACATTCATAAAGATTTAAAGGTCGCTCATGAATGGTAGGGGCAAGGGACAGTGACATTGACCTATCAAACAGGATAATGCCCTAGAGACTGACCATATATACACGATCAGCGCCCAAGCCCCCTCTCCACCCAAGGTAGGACCAAAGAGGGCCAGGCAATGGCTGCTGATGACTCAGCAGATAGACCTATAGGCTCCCACTAACCCCACATCCTTAGCTCACAAGGATGGTGAGGTTGCAGCGACCAAAGGAACTAACGAGTTTAAACGGGTCTCGAACCCCACAAGGACTTTATCACATCGGCCACCACAACCCTAAATAGTTATTATCTTGAATTACGCTCTTAATCTTTCAGTCATTGCAGTCTTAGTCAGGTTTGTGGTTCGGGCTTTAAAGTGGTCTTCAAATCCCATTGAAATCATGCAAACAATGATAGACTTGAAAGGACCTTTAGAAATTCAACACATTGTATGTGAAATATAAATCTAATTTTGAAAAAATGTGTAAACCAAGATCATTGCTAATATATCACAATGTGTATTCAGTGTCCATTCTCTGCCATCAGTGGTTCGTGAAGAAGTGCCCGAAGGCGTAATCATGTTCATTACAGTAAGATCCTTTCATACAGGATTTATTACGTCTATACATGATTCATTCCCCCGTGACTTCGACCTTTATTAATTTTCAAGCTTTAAATGTTATTTACCCTGGGCAAAGTAACATTTAATCTTATTTTTATTCATAGGGGTTGTGGTAGCCTATTGGTAACATTCCTGCCTGGCGATATGCTGGACTGGGGCTCTAGACCCGTTCAAGTTCGATAGTTTATTTTAGTGTCTGCAACCTCACCATCCTTGTGAGCTGAAGATGAGGTGTTTGGGGGGGAGTTTATAGGTCTACCTGCTGAGTCATCACCAGCTATTCCCTGGCCTTCCCTGGCCCTAGCTGGGACGGAGAAGGGCCTTAGGCGCTGATCTTATTTATATGTGATCAGTCTTTAGGGCTTTATCCCGGCAGGGCATTGTCACTGCCCCTTGCGTCTGCCATTGATGAGTGATAATTAAACATTTGATACATTTTATTGTTTTATTGTTCAGTGTTTAAAATTACTGGCTTTATTATCATTATGTGTCACATTTATTTTAATTTGTCATTTCATTCCAATGATCTATTATACTCGGATTCATTTTTTTTTTTTTTTTTTGTAATTCATGCTATTTTGCATATAAAGTTATTAGTTAGGTCTTTCTGTTTACAATTATTTTTGTAGGTCATTGTTACTTGGTTTCATTTCTATTTATTGATACATTTATCACTAGTATTACTCATGTCTAATATTACTCATATATCACACATGAGGGAAGCTTTCAGTGAACGATGGACCCTCTCTACCATGCCGTTGGCCGCGGGAGTGTACGCCGTCGTGATGTGAAGAGATGTTCCTAGTAGGTGAGCCAGGGAAGCCCACAGCTCAGACAGGAACGCTGTCTCGCGGTCGGTCGTGATGTCATCAGGTACTCTGAAACGGCTGATCCAGCTTAACAGGAGGGCTTCTGCGCAAGTGTTGGTTGTGGCTTCCATCATGGGGTTTGGGTTCTGGTCACCTGGTGGATCGGTCTATGTTAGTAAGGAGGTACCAAGCATCTCCAGACTGTGGGAGGGGTCCCAAGATGTTGAAGTGTATGTGCCTGAAGCTGCTCTTCGGTTGAGGGAAGTCCCCAACACTGGATTCTATGTGACGACTGATATTGCTGGTCTAGTACACCATGTACGTCCTCCGCCATTCAGGTGATTCGTTTTTAATGTCGTGTCAGACGAATGTTTCAGTCATCAGCTGTGACGTTGTTCATCCTGAGGGATGTGATAGTCCGTGGATGATCTCCAAAACCTGTTTCTGCCAAGAGATGGGTACCCAGGGACGAAGGCGACCTGTGCTGGTATTGCAGAGGAGTGATGTGCTCGTCAGGTCCAGTGGGATGTCTTCTAATTTCAATTGTGGGTGTCATGCGGTATGCTGCTGTCTCTGGATCGGGTGCTTGTTCTCGGGCGAGTTCCTCGTAGTCCACCCCAAGGTGGACAGAGTTGATTTCTACCCGTAACAGAGCGTCGGCCACAGGGTCCTTCTTGCCTGGAAGGTAGCAGATGGTACATCCAAACACAGCGATAGTGGCCAGGTGCCATACATTGTCTCACCGACCATGAGTCGCCCACCTTCGTGAAGGCGGGGACCAGAGGTTGGTGGTCCGTTTGGATGGTGAAGGAGGTCCCTTCCAAGAGGTCCCGGAAATGCTGAACGGCCTGGTAGACGGCCAGTAATTCCCAGTCATACATACTGTAATGCGTTTCAGGTAGCTTGAGTTTGCGGTTGAAAAACGCCAGCGGCTGGAGCGATCCGTTCACAATCTGCTCCAACACTGCCCCGCAGGCGACGACGTTGGCTTTGGTGGTGAGTCTGAGGGGAGCCTCCCGGTCCTGATAGCCTATCATGGTGGCATCGGCAAGGGTGGCCTTAGTCTGATCGAACGCATGCTGCTGTGGCATTTCCTATTTCAACTTCTTTGCGTTCATCTTCAGGACGTCGTTCAGCGGGGACATGATGCAAGCGATGTCTGGAATGAACCGCCGATAATAATTGACCTTGCCGATGAATTCCTGCTGGGCCTTGATTGTCATAGGCGTGGGAAAGGTCCTCACTGCTACCACCTCTTAGGTCATGGGGCGTACTCCCGTCGGGGACACCTCGTGTCCCAGGAAATCCACCCTCTCTGTGCCAAACATGTACAGTATTTGTCGAAGCGGGCAACCAACCCGTTCTACTTCAGATGTTTTAGGACTGCCTGGATGTCGTCCTTGTGCTCTCCCGCGATCTGGAGAATATCAGGATGTCATCCATGTAGCAGCAGCAGAATGGTAGATCGCCGAGGATGCTGTACATCAGGCGCTAGAAAGTGGCCCCCGCATTTCTGAGGCCAAAGGTGGAGAAAGCAATTGTGTAAGTCCTGAAGAGCATGATGAGGGCTGTGTTTTGGATGTTGTCTGGATGGACGGGGACCTGAAAGTTTGACCTAAAGTACATCTTTGTAAACATCTTCTCCCCATGCAGAGTGCCGGTGAGGTCCTGCATGTTTGGCAGGGGGTAGTGATCGGGTGTTGCGGTTAGGCTGAGGTGGCGATAGTCCCCACAAGGTCTCCAGGTGCTGTAGGGTTTCTTTACCATGGGGAGAGGGGAGGCCCATATACCTGTTCCATATCGGTGAATGCTTCTGGGGTGGTAATCGGTGAAACTTGGCATGCGTTGGGGTCCCGTAGTTGAGATGTGGTGATATACGCGGTGTTTGGCTGACGAACCAGCTGATTGGCGGAGTTCTGGATTGAATACGTCTGGGAACTCTTGCAGGAGATCGATGTAGCGATGAGAGGTAAGGGAGCGCACAGTGGGTATGCCCTAGCGATGTCCATCAGTAGTTTGTGGTGGGCCAGGAAATCCGCTCTCAGCAGAGGGTGATTAACGTCGGCGATGATGAAGGGCCAGGTGTAGGAGCGTCCCATGATGGAGATCTCCAATATCCTGGTCCTGTAGCAGCGGATGGGGCTACGTTTGGCGGCCACCAACTGGGTGGTGGCGTTGATGGGGTTATTGTGGTCCTCCTTCATCGGCGGGAATGTTGATTGGAGGGCGCCGGTGTCACCCATCATCATCCGACCTGACATAGCGTTGCGGAGGTAAAACTCCACACTTGTTGGGTTCCTGTGGTGTTAGTGGTCACGGTCGATGTTGTGGGTGGCCGCTTTCCTAGGTTTTTGGTAACTTGCATGGGGCCTGCACTTCTAGGCTTCTTTTCTGAAGGTCCAGTGAAAATAACACCAGGATGGGTTAGCTTTCTTCATCTGCCGGAGCAGTGATCCTCTCCGATGCACTGCGTTAACCTCTCGCCCGTCCATTTCGTCCAACCAGTCTGCATAGTGGTTGTCTCCCTCAACCATGTGGACGAACGTTGGCAATGTGGCATGCCTAGAGGCCCAAGAAGCCTCGTGCAGTTTCTGGGCCTTGAGTACCATGTCCTTCATTGGGAGCGCGCCCATGTCGGCTAGTGGGGCTCTTGACATCCTGAGGTAGACGATGCAGGAAGATCTGCCTGGATAAGCTGATCTCTTTCCATCATCTATCTGCGTCAACTTTCAGGAGTGGCAGGAAGCCCACAAGTTTTTTCCAGGCGTCCACGGGTGAGTGGTCCCCCAGAGGTTGGTTTATCAGGTCCAGGACTCGCTGGGCTCTTAAGGGAATGGAGAGAGAGTATGTAGCGATGAGTTTCTTTCGCAGGTCAACATAGTCCACCTGACTTGACCGTGTGTCCAGCCAGAAGGAGATCCGGTCGTCACTTTCTCAGGTACAGATGACAGGACGATGTCGGCTTTGGCTCCCCTGTCTGTCATTCATACCACCCTGAAGAGTACATTTGCTTGAAGGAACCGTAATGCTTTGTTCCTCTGTAAGAACTGCGACAGCTTCACGTTCGGGCCGGGCGATGATTGTGTCCTAGTGGCATCTAGTAGCGTTTGTGTCTCAGACGTATTGTCGGGCGCGAGATCGATTGCACTCTGTATCTTAGTGCTCATTGTGCTGTCTTACACCAAAACGCGGTATGCGCTGTATTTAGTACGTTAATGGGTCGGGTTCGAGTGTGATCATAGATACGTAAAAATCAGGCCCAAACCACTTGGGTAAACACCAGAACGCAAGAGTTTTGCGCTGTATTGAATCCATTAGCGGTTTTTGTTTATGTCGACCCGGGAGAGGAACTTTCAGAAATCCTAACTAAGGCGTTGTATGGTTCTGTTAAGGTCTTATGAAGGTAACGTAGCTGTATTGAGTCCGTTAGTGACGTAGCCAAAACACAAAGTTACCGTCCAGTTGTGAGGGCACATAATGAGAAGGAGCTTAAAACTTGACTCGTTTATTATTCAGGACATTCAGTTTATATACACGTGTGCAGATGCAATTGAAGTTCCCGGGTCGGGGCGAAGGACCTTCGTCACGTAAAGGTTAAATCTGACCGGGCATTTGTGTTTCTTACATAAGATTACATACAAACTGTGCAGCATCAAATACACGAAATGGCATAATATATACATTGGGTGAAAGGCTGGAAAACACTACATTCATTGTTATATACTGTACAAGTAAGCCATAGCAAGTACGGTTAAGAAATGATAAGTATAAAACTCGAATTTGGCGAACCAAAATCTCTTTTTTCCCTCGACCATGTGGACGAACGTTGGCAATGCAGCATATCTAGAGGACCGAGAGGCCTCGTGCAGTTTCTCAGCCTTGAGTACCAGGTCCTCCAATGGAAGCGCGTCCGCTTCGGCGAGTTAGGCTCTTGACATCCTGAGGTAGGCGACGCAGGAAGATCTGCCTGGTTAAGCTGATCTCTTTCCATCGTCCATCTGCGTTGACTTCAGGAGCATCAGGAGGCCCACCAGTTTGTCCCAGGTGTCCACGGGTGAGTGGTCCCCTAGAGGTTGGTATATCAGGTCAAGGACTCGCTGGCCCCTAAGGGGAATGGAGAGAGAATATGTAGCGATTGAGTTTCTTTAGCAGGTCGTCACGGTCCACCTGACCTGACCGTATGTCCAGCCAGGAGGAGATCCTGTCGAACATGTCTTCAGGTACAGATGACAGGACGATGTCGGCCTTGGCTCCCCCGTCTGTCGTTTGTGCCACCCTGAAGAGCACGTCTGCCTGAAGGAACCGTGATGCTTTGTTCCTCTGTAAGAACGGTAGCAGCTTCACACTCAGACTGGGTGACGATTGTGTCCTAGCGGCGTCTAGTAGCGGTTGTGTCTCAGACGTAGTCTCGGGCGCTGGATCTGTTGAACTCTGTATCTCAGTGCTCATTCATGACAATTACCTTGATTCTAAAAAGTAAGTCATGCATTCGCTGAGACTATAGGAGTCATCCCTGTCTGTTAAGAGTAATCATAAAAAGTACCTTGATTCTAAAAAATGATCATTGTGCTGTCTCACACCAAAATGCGGTATCCACCTTATTTAGTCCATTAATGGTGTTGGGTTGCCATATAATCGTAGATATGTAAATGGCAGAGCCTAACCACTTGAGAAAACGCCAGAACACAAGAGATTTGTGCCTTATTGAATTGGTTAGGGGCGTTTGTTTATGTCAACTCTGGAGAGGAACTTTTAGAAAACCTTAAGCTTCGTAAGGTTCCGTTAAAGGTGTTTTTAAGGTAACCAGCTGTAGTGAGTCTGTTAATGACGTGACCAAAACTGCAAAGTTACCGTCCAATTCGGGAGTTCATCAGTTGTGAGGGCACATAATGAGAAGGCATGGGGAACTTATACGCCGGTACATCCTGTTTATATACAGGTGTGTGGAGGGAAATGAAGGCCGTAACAAGTACGGTTAAGAAATGATAAGTGCAAAACTTGGATTTGGCGAACCGTAATCGGAAAGAGTGTGTTGTTTACATCACTAAATCAATCAATCAAGTAGTTCTAACTTATGATTTCACTGTATGTTATACAGTCAGCCCTCCTTATTTGGGGGCGTTAGGTAACAGAGACAGGCACAAGAATTGAGAATCTACAACTGCTTGCTGCCCCAACCCATAACCTACCATCTCATTGGCCATTGCCCTCGAGCGGTCCACTCACACACTAGGTAACCCACTGTAATTAAGTATAAGTATTGTATTACTGTACGAACACACTTCAATAACTGTACACAATTGTACTGTACGCACCATACGTACAGTACATGCTAAGACTACACATAATACGAGTCATTGCTACTCTATTGCCTAAATACTGTAGCAACTAAACACTGGTGTTTATATCTAACGACACTTGCTGATACTGACTGTAGTGTATATTATTATAATATATGTACTGTATAGTACCGTTACTACAGTACCCTACAGTTTAATTAGCTAAGGTAACACTTAAGTGATCGGTGTTTTCAGCAGGACTACTCACTCCATTCAAACTTACTGTAGCCTACACGTAGCCTATATCTACATTACTACTGTAAAGTATGGTATTTTGTATACAGTACTGTACAGTTGTTAGTATGAAAATAATACTAATACATAATGAATATAAAAACACATTTAAAATTAAAACAACAAGTATCCATATAATAATAATAACTGTTACCTACAAAGTTCTATGTAGGAACTCTGAAGCATGATGCAACTTATGAGCCGTCGACTGTTTGGCACATGGGGTACCATAATATACGTATCACACTTTACAGTATAATAAAACCTCTGTAAACACGCTGGTTATGTACAGGTTTTTTCATCGCAACGTGATTCTGTACAGAGAGGACCTAAGCGGGACTGAAGTAGAGACAGTGTTAGAGAGTTGGAGCCGAGTCGGTGAAAGATAGGGTGTTGTGCTGTGCGGAGAGGGAAAAGCGCGAAGCAGACCCATTGCAAAGGAGCACAGTCATTTTGAAATCATAAGGCTGCCAGAGTACTTATTGCAAAATGACAAAAGGTTGAATTTTTAGTTAATAGGTTTAGGTTTTCTCTATTGTGACTGACTGAACACATAAAGATAGAACCCGCAGATATCGAGGATGACTACATAAGGAATGCTTTGTATAATTGGGTATGTCTTCTGTTGTTTACATATTCAAATAATCTATTTCTCGGACCTATTCTCAGTTTCCAAGCTCTTAGTAGTATTTATGGACAAGTAATGTTGTGGGTATGTATGGATTAAAGAAATGGCAGTATGCATGAGATTTCTGTATTTACAAAACACGTTTTGTCAGTATTTGTGGTTCTGATGATCCTTTGGATAAGCTTTTTGTTGTTGTACCTTTAGATTGCTTGGCCCTACCGGTCAGACTCTGGCTACAGCAATGCTACAGCTTGTAGTCTGACCGGCTCCTGCAATACTACAGCGTGTAAGTTGGATGAGCATTAATTTGCTTTCCCTTTCTCTCGATAAAAGGCAAATGAATGTTCTATTTTAGAATTTGCTTGTATTTACGCTATTTAAATTATGCTATATCTGTAGTTGAGTCAAATATTCTTTTGAGTAATAACCATCTCAATTATATTATTAGCATGCTAAAATTATTAACACAGTTTTTTCATGTGGTACCTTTTTTACTTAAAGGGCATTATTTAGTTGCAATCAGTGAAATCTGCTGACCTTTTTCTGCATTCTTCCAAATGTCGACATTAGCAATAGCCTTTGATGAATGTTTTCTCAAACATTTCCGTTTTTTAACCAACCATATGATTCATTTAGTATTTGGCCCTGTTGATGGTGTTACTGTTGTATAATTTTAGGATCTTGGAATTACTCAGATGATTTCTTTTCCCGTACACCTTCACAGTCTTTTGTCATCGTAGTGGAAATTTCTTTAGCTGCCAGAATTTTTAAGGAAAGCTGTGAAGAGCTATATTCCCCCATTAGGCATTAGCTTAATTGTTCCCACTCTATAGTGTGTGATAAAGAACACTACCTTTTGGCATTGACGAAACAATTTTGAATTGGTCTTCTTCCCTCTGACCCATCAAGTGATTAATCAATGGTTAATCTGGTGGTTACTGGTGTATTGCTATCTGATATATTTACCGATCTAGTGACTTCTCATCCAGGCGACAAAGTAGATTCTCTTGCAGACGTTTCTTTTTTATTAACCCCACTTGCAGAGATACCTTCAGATTGTGAAGTTGCTTGCACTTGAAATTTGCAGACTATCCACCACTGACTGAAAGAAGCCTTTAATGCAAAAATCTATTATCATTATTATTATTATTATTATTATTATTATTATTATTGTTGTTGTTATTGTTATTATTATTATTATTATTAGCTAAGCTACAGCCCTAGTTGGAGAAGAAGGATGCTATGAGCCCAAGGCCTCCAACAGGAAAAAATAGCCTAGTGAGGAAAGGAAATAAGGAAAAAAATAAACGACATAAGAAGTTGCAGATGTTTTTTATTATTAAGTAGATTGATATCCGCATAGTTTCATGGTTTATCTATTTCAATATTAATATTGTCTTATGTATACTTTTATTTTTCCTTATCACCTATTTTGTTCATTTTTGCAGTTTTTCTTTACATGCTGCTTTCCGTATCAGAGCCCTCGTGTTTGTAACATTATTGTATTCAAACTATGGGTTCAACTTGGTTATTAATAATTATAAGAATGATAAGAATTACTGCAATATATTCATTATGAATCGAGCAATATTCCCTGCTCTTAAAGACGCACTTGGAATAATTTAGAAAGCAACGATCTAGGCAGAGAGTAACATGTTCATCATCATCATCATCATCATCATCATCTCCTACGCCCATTGACGTAAAGGGCCTCGGTTAGAATTCGCCAGTCTTCTCTATCTTGAGCTTTTAAATCTATACTTCTCCATTCATCAACTCCCACTTCCGCAGCCATGTAGGCCTTTGTCTTCCAACTCTTCTAGTGCCTTGTGGAGCCCAATTAAATGTTTGGTGAACTAATCTCTCTGGGGGAGTGTGAAGAGCATGCGCAAACCATCACCACGATCTCATCTACTTATGGCACTCGAGTAATCTCTCTTATAGTTTCATTTTTAATCCTGCCCTTCCATTAAACTCCCAATATTCTTCTGAGGGCTTTATTCTCAAATCTACGAAATTTATTGGAGTTTGTTTCATTGTCATACCATGACTCGTGTCCATAGAGTAACACCGATCTCACTAAACTGATATATAGCCTAGATGATTATTATATTACATTGATTAAGGAAAGGTTCTCTACTTTCCACATGTGAATGTTGTGTTAGAATAATAATTTCTAATCGGAAAGCCAAATGAGACGACTTGAAAGATCGTTTAGAGGTAATTTAAGAATTAACTTAGTTTAGGTACAGTCGTAGCATATGGGAAACGTCCCTGCCTGGTGATCTGCTGGACTGGGGCTCGAGACCGGCTCAAACTCCATAGTTTCTTTCAGTGTCTGCAACCTTATCATCCTTTCAAATTATAGGTCTACCTGCTGAGTCATCAGCAGCCATTACCTGGCCCTCCCTGGTCCTAGCTTTGGTAGAGTGAACTTGGGCGTTGACCATATGTATATATGGTCAGTCTCTAGACTTCATTGTTCTGCTATCTAGGGCATTGTCATTGTCCCTTGCCTCTGTCATTCATGAGTGGCCTTTAAACCTTTTAATTTCTAATTTATAAGGGATACTCAAAAGTACGTCTAAAGTATTTTTTTTTTAAATACAAGTACTAAAAGCTAGTTTCAGATTTTGCATAAGTTTAGATTTATAGATTTTACTCAAACGTCTATATCGTTTTTTAATCCAAATACCAAGAGATAGTTCCCGATTTCGTAACGATTATCTGAACGCCATGACGGCGAGATCCTCTCATTAAACTAATGTAATCTCTCGGCCATTCTCTTACTGTGATTATCTTAATTGGCCGAACCATCGCTTTAAGTAAAGGATTCTCTTAATGAGATGGCCAAGTGTAAAAGGAATCTTCGAAAACCTTTTTTCCTTTTTTTTTTTTCAAGGTAATGTGCAGAACAGTCAATTAGAGTGGTTGTTGGTAAGATTAGTTGGGTCACTTTTAATATAATTGTTCCGTTAGTTTGAAAAAGTGTCTGTAAGAACCGTTCTGAATATTTCAATCATCTGTTTATTCTTACTTGTCCACATTCCCATCCTCCTCCTTTCCATTCCAGTCCCTCTCTCTCTCTCTCTCTCTCTCTCTCTCTCTCTCTCTCTCTCTCTCTCTCTCTCTCTCTCTCTCTCTCATTATGAGTCATTATTCTTGCATGTCTTATAGTTCGTCCATTAAAATTAGAAATAAGTTGAATGTTTCTATTTTAAAGATGGAGTTTTTACGACTAAGGTTGAACGGTAGAGGATGAGTCCACTAGAATACCATCAATGACTAGGTATACAGTTAATTCTAAAAACCTTCTCCATCATGGTGCTCTTGAATACACAGTATTCTAGAACTTTTATTCCACCTGTGTCCAAGTTATGGAATGATCTTCCTAATTAGGTAGTTGAATCGTCGGAACTTCAAAAGTTCTAACTTCCAGCATATGTTGTTATTATGTTGAATAGGCTGACGTAAGTCTCTTCTCATAGTTTATATGTGAGAGATCTGTTTTAATGTTGATTTTGTTCTTAAAATATTTTATATTAATTATTCATTACTTCTCTTGTTGTTTGTTTGTTTCCGTATTTCATTTCCTCACAGAACTGTTTTTCCTTCTGTTGGAGCCCTTGGGCTTATAGCATCCTGCTTTTCTAATTAGGGTTGTAGTTTAGCTGATGATAATGATGATACTACTACTACTACTACTACTACTACTACTACTACTACTACTACTACTACTACTATAATAATAATAATAATAATAATGATGATGTGATGATGGCTAAATACAGTGATGATTATGATGGTTTGATGATAACGTTGAAGTTAAGATGAAGCACCCCACTCAATATCTTAGTTGACATATCTTTGAGCGAGGGACATTTATTGGGAAAGATATTCTTGACTTCAGTGATATGGTAATAGCAACGAAAGTAATAATATTAAAGAATAATTTATATAGTTGAAAGTGTAAGTTTATCAGTGGATTGAATTCAAGAAAGAAAAATCAACGAAGTATATAATAACTGATAAAGATTTGATAAACAAGATAGGTCCACAACGACTTGGATGGTTCACAAGTAAGGGTTTGATTTAGAAGAGGAAATACCATTATAGAATTGAGATAAGAAAGGGAAAGGTATCAGCAATCATTATGATGATAAATTTATAAAAAGAAGATTAATGATCTTATCGATACCTCTATTGGCCTGGCAGGTGATATATATGGCTTGCCAGGCTTTCCAAGTTCTTATTGTTACCTTATCCGATATCATTTCATTTGTCTTGTGTCCCTGGCTGGGTTTATTCTGAGAGCAATGACGCTTAACTCCGAGAGCAATATCCGGATTCCTGTATTGATTCACAGACGAAAGTAGTTTGATGATGACCGAAGAAACTTTCGCAATAAACTTGGTGGCGATGATTTTGAAAATGCTGAAATATATTTGTGGTTTTGATTCATATTTAATCTTTTATGGTTGTGTTTTATTTTTTTACCTTCGCCAACTTCGTTGCGGCGAAGGTTATGTTTTGATAGGCGTGTATTTTGTATGCCTGTTTGTGTGTTTCTGATTCGCATAACTCAAAAACTATTTGACTGAATCTCATGAAATTTGGTAGGATGATGGGCCATGATCCAAGGACAATTTGATTAGATTTGGGAGGGATGGGGTCAAAGGTCAAGGTAACAAAAAGGTCAAAAACGCGTTTTTTTTTCTTTGCTATATCGTGGTTAATTTTTATTCGGATTGCTGGAAACTAGTACCATAATGTGCATAATTAATTTGCTTATCTTGGAATTTGAATGTGATTGGGTCAAAGGTCAAGGTCAAAAACGTCTTTTGGTTATATAATGGTTAATTTATATCCGATGTTCACCAAACCAGTGCCAAAAATGCACATAATTCAGTTATTTATCTTGTGATATGCAACATGATATAGGTCAAGGTCACAGAAAGGTCATAAAGGCCTTTTTGCTATATAGTGGGAAAATATCATGATACTTGGTGGGATGATTGGCCAATATCCAAGGAAAATTTATTCGAATTTGGGAGTGATTGAGTCAATGGATAAGGTTCATATCACAAAAAGGGATTTTTTTTTTTTGTGGTAAATTTTTATCCGATTTGCATGAAGCTAGTGCCCAAATGTGCATAATTCAATTGCTTATCTTGTTATGTGCCCATTCTACTTTTCATGTGTGTACATATGCTTTGCATATATGTACTGAAAAAAGGAGCAATGGCATTGCTCTTAGTGTAGATTCTGCTATAAGTAATTCCTTGAACTTTTTATAGAATTTAGATATTTACGTTTCCAGGACATTTACACAACTAGTGAATTTTCTAAACTTAAAAGTATACTGAGTGACAAATTTTTAACTGTTTAGTAGAAGGAATCGGTCCTGAAACCCACCTCCCCTTTTGGGGGGAGGCTCTCTGCAATTTCTGTCCGGATTCTCATCAGTTTTAAGTCATTTCTCTATGTTGGCTTTGCATTCTTGCTTCATCCGTATCTACTACTTTTCTGACTTGACTTTTCCCTTCTCTTCACATGTTCAAGCCATCTTCGTCTAAGAAACACAAAGAAACACACGCGCACACATTATTTGTGAAAAAAATAGATATTTCCAATTTTCAGGATGAAGTTGCGAGCCCTATACGCCATATCTCGATCCATAGGCACTGAATGACTTCCCAGGCCGCACTGTGGTGTTTTATAGTTCAATTTCCTAGACTCAATCCTACCGATCCTTCATAAGTATTCCTTACAAAAACTGTGAAAGTAAGATACATTTTCACTGTAAGAATAAGTGGCAGGCTCGGTGGGCCGAACTGACTACCAATACAAAATTGAAACAAATCCATCCTTTGGTGGGTAAATGGTCATCTTGTAATTCTACAAGTAGGAGGATTAACATGATTTTAACTAGACAGTGTGTATTGGCCATTCACATGCAGCCCACAATTACTTAATGAAGAGTGGAGGAAGGGAGACAGGCCCCTCTTTGTAATACCTGTCAAGTGACAATGGATGTTGAACATATTTTAATCGATTGTCCTGTTTTTAGTCTTCAGAGGACACATTTAAAGGTTTAAAGGCCGCTCATGAATGGCATAGGCAAGGGACAGTGACATTACCCTATCAAGAATGACAATTCCCCAGAGACTGACCATATATTATATGATCAGCGCCCAAGCACCCTCTCCACCCAAGTTAGGACTAGGGAGGGCCAGGCAATGGCTGCTGATAACTCAGCAGATAGACCTATAGGCTCCCTCAAACCTCCCAGTCTTAGCCCTCAATGATGGTAAGATTGCAGAAACTAATGGCACTAACGAGACTGAGCGGGACTCGAACCCCGACTGGCAAACACTAGGCAGAGACGTTACCAATCAGGCCACAACAACCCTAGGAAAAAAAACATTTAAGAGATTTACCGGGGGGAAATGGTAATACCCTGAACTTGAAAAACATTTATACAGAGTATTGGTTTATATCACGAGCTTTAATTAATTTTATTGATTCACTTATTTGATCCTTTTAATCCCTCCTTATTTTGCATTTAGATGTTATTGCATGAAAATGGTGTGATTGGTTTTATAGATTAAAATGATAACCAAATCTTGCGAGTGTACAAATATGATAGATTAATTTCCATTATACAGCGATGAATGGCCTTCGATGCCACAGTGCTTGGCTTATATTCAGTGGGAAGTCTCCTTGTATCCATTGAATCACATCGACCCACTTTTCGTCATATTCAATTTGAAATCCTCTTTCAAACATTCTCAAACTTCTCAGGTTTGCAATTTTTCATATCCTTAGTCGGCATTAGCACTTACCAGCCATTTCAGCCTATTTTTAGGGGTAATTTTTTTTATCCCTTAAATCTTTCCACTCAATGTCCTTTCTCAGGCTTCTCACATCATTCCATCCTTGAAATATTATTATTATTATTATTATTATTATTATTATTATTATTATTATTATTATTGTTATTATCAAAATTATTGAAAATATTATTAAAACATTATTATTATTATTATTATTATTATTATTATTACTATTATCATTATTACTATTTTTATTATAATGTTGGAAACAAGGAACATTGATGTGTGAGATCTATTTTGCACACCAAGCCAGTCACGCCTCCCTCCTTTATATTTTCTAACACTTCCATTTCAGTATGAAATCTTAATCGGCCTCAGCAAACTACCATCCTTATAGTAATTGTCAACTTTCTCCATCTTACAAACCCTATGAATTGTACTGATTTTTGTTTTACTTATTTATCAATAAGCATAAGGGGAGAAGGAAAAGGATGGCCAGTAATAGAAACAGTGGGTAAAAGATGTAAAAATAATTTCTGCTTTAATAAAAGGATGTGTACATATGCAGTTACACGTTCAATGATAAAATGTATCGTGATATATATATATATATATATATATATATATATATACTGTATATATATATATTACTAGGTAGTTCTATTGAAGGTCTCTTAAGAGGGCCATCAAATCCTTGCCAAAGTTCAGAGCCATGATGATAAACTCAGGAAGTTTGGGGCGTTTAAAAATTAACTTTAAACTTCCCCCTCCTTACTTATTACAACTTTACCGATCAGATCGAAGGTGTGGTCCACTAAAGTTCTTTGCTTTTCTCGCTAAATTTTTTTCCAACCAGTGTGTTTGGTATGTTTGCTTTTTTCATTCAAACTCCTTTTTCTTTACATCCGCCAACGAAGTAGGAAGCAGGTTATGTTTTATCCCCTTTTTGTGTGTTTGTTTGTAAACAGCTTCCTGGCCACAACTTTAATCGTTGAGTAATGAAACTTGCAGGGATTAACTTTAATGTAAAAAGCTGGAAATGATTAAATTTTGGAAGGTCAAGGTCAAGGGCAAGCAAAAAGTCCTATTCACGTAATAAGCCATAATACATCGATTTCACATGGACTTCAAAGAGGGTTCATATTTGAATGTATGAAAATCCATGTTAATTAATAATGTTAAGGTTTAAGGTCAAGGTCGAGAAATAAGCTGCTGCGGTTGAGGTCTGCATTCTACTGAGTGCCCCTGTAGTTGTTGAATGGATGCAAGTCGAACTTGGTAAATAGACTGTCTACGTCATTCATTTATGATTCATAGTGCTTGTCACATCTCTTGTTACACGTTTTTAGAGATCCGAAGATGTTAAGTATAAAGAAATACTGTCAGTCCTATTTCCTTATGGCAGGAGATATTTATTATTTACTATTTATTTATCATTTATCATTTATTATTATTATTATTATTATTTATTATTATTATTATTATTATTATTATTATTATTATTATTATTATTATTATTTTCAAACTCTGGCAACTGCAGAACGAAGTAAAACTTCTAGAAGTTGAAAGTGAGCAAAATTCAATGTCGTCTTGGAGTTAATTCAAATAGATATAAGAGATAGGACTTATCCTTTCTATGATCATGTCAGGTTTACCTGGTTGTAAGTCAAGGAATCTCGTTCCTGTTTTACAATGTACACCAAATATGCATTACATACAACTATCTGTTTACCTGTCTGTCAGTCTTTATGTCACAATTAACTTGTTGCTACTGCTCTTATTTGAAGGGACATTTTCTTATATTTCTTACAAAGGTAGACCATGACTTGCCTGTCAATGTTTATAATTGAGTTTTCCATCTTTTCTTTATTTTTTCAACTTGGACAGGATTGAAAGATTTCAGGTAAACTTGGTAGAAAGTTAAGATATCACGCATAGATTGATAGGAATGGATATCTCTGTTCTCTCTGTCCTTTTGTGGAGAAAACAAAAATCGCTTAAAAATATCAATCTAATTTCACCATCTGTTTAAATATTAAGAGAATAATTCCTTCGCCTTTATGCTGAAACAACTTCGCTTAATTCCTTTCAAGGTTCACTTTTGTCCCACAGCTAGTTTGTAATGCTTATCATCATACAGTAACTCCATCCTACATGGTTGAAAGGCTTGAATGGAACCAAATCTAGATATAGACCACCAGTTGCCCGTCTGTGTATCTGTCTAACCATCAGTGGGTGTGTCACATTTACCTTGTCAACCATTTTTAAAGGGTTGAAAGGGTTGTAGTCGCATTTGGTGGAAAGTTAAATCTCCGTATGTAGGACACAGGAAGGGTGACAATATGACTTGCATGTCATTGTGTGATGTCTGTTAAGATGAATTTATGTTGCTAAGAATTAGCTTAGTACCATTCCATTCTCCATCTCTCAAGCATTTCAACACTTAAAGGCCGTTCATGAATGGCAGAGGCAAGGGACTGACATTCCCCTATCAAGCAGGACAATGCCCTACAGACTGACCATATATACATA
>NC_090753.1:61825559-61835559 GCF_036898095.1 Palaemon carinicauda
GAGAGAGAGAGAGAGAGAGAGAGAAATATACATTTTTCCCTTCCTTTAGTCATTCCATCATTTCTGACTCAGTCTTTGTAGCTGCTATGCCATCTCCTTTACGATTGAAGGGATTACAGTCAAACTGGAAAAATATAGAGACGATTGTTGATAGATGCTCATGAATTTAAAGATAAATAGTAAAAATGGCAATTGTAAATACAGTATATGTAAAATAGAAAATTATCCATGTAAATATGCGATAATGTATATATGTTATAAATGGGAAGATTATAAATATGTATTTCCTAATAAAAAAAACATTCATAATAAAAGAAAAAAATTATATCTTATTGTCTGTCTGTGTGTTTAGTCAGTGTGTCTTTCACATTGTCAATATTACTTTTTAACTATTAAGATAGAGAATATAGTAGATCTTAAAACCTCCATAATCATCTGGTAACACAAACGAACGTGAGTGACCTCGACTCTGAAATTCCATACTAGAAATGTCTGCCACCTGGGACTTATTCATTTAGCAAACATCTTGTCTGAAGGAAATAGCGAGTTATGAGTACAGCTACAAATGTACCTTTTTTATATTTTGTTGATATTCTCGTTGAGAGGTGCGTGCGATGTTATGTATTGAAAGGTAATCAAAGTGTTTTGCATTGTGTTGACATGTTGGGTATACAATTTCATGTTCTGTTTGTGATGATAATTTTCGAAGAATTGGGTTTGAATACCTCCTTATCTGAGAGAGAGAGAGAGAGAGAGAGAGAGAGAGAGAGAGAGAGAGAGCTTGTATATTGCACTACTTAGAGTAGTGGAAATAATTCTAGTCATAGCAGAGAGAGAGAGAGAGAGAGAGAGAGAGAGAGAGAGAACCTCTCTGCTGATATATTGCACTACGTGGAATAGAGGAAATAATACTAGCCTTAGCGAGAGAGAGAGAGAGAGAGAGAGAGAGAGAGAGAGCCAGCCCTGGAGAAACGTTTTCAAATTATGGAAATCCGATTTAAGAAAACATTCACCTGAGATCGTTTCGATTTCCTTATCCGGAGCAAAGGGTCCGGTTGCTATACTTTCGTTTTTTTCTTTTTATTATATCTTTTTTCTTTCATTATTCCATTTGTCTGGTTTTTTCCTTCGTTTTTCTTCAATACCGCTTTGTATCTTATTTCCTTTTCCTTTGTTTTTCCCGACTTCTTCCTATTTTTGGTTTTCAAGTTATTCCTTATGCCTGGTTTCGTTATACTATGGAAATTTTTTCCTCTATTGATCTCTTACAATCCTTTCTTCTTCTCACTCTCTGTTTACTTTCAACTTCATTTTGTGTCCTCATTTAATGGTGTCTTCATATCTCCGCTAAGAATCTTATGAGTTATTTTTTTTGTTCAGTTTGTTCGTTGGTAGATTACGCTGAAGGTGAGTCTAAGTAATTAGGTTTTGGGAGAGGTAGGAATGTATTTAGGAATAAATCTTCCGGTGGTAATTTGTGGTATTTTGACTTGTTTTGCTGAAGTAAACGTTCTTAGGTTGAACAGGCTGACATAAATCTTTTTATAGTCTATATATGAAATCTATCTTTTAATGTTGTTAATTTTTTTTTAAATATCTTACTTTAATTGTCATTACTTCTTATATCGTTATTTTCTTATTTCCTTTCCTCAGTGGGCTATTTTTTCCCGGTTGGAGCCCTTGAGCTTATAGCATCTTGCTTTTCCAACTAGGGTTGTAGCTTAGTAATAATAATAATAATAATAATGATAATAATAATAATGTTATTACTACCAGAAGCCTTAGTAATAACGCCTTTGTTATTAGTGCTGAAATTCTCTCTACATTTGCCTTAATTTTATTGTATTTTCTAGAGTACGCATTTAAGAGATTCGGTTTGTTCTCGTCTTTTCGGCTATTTGGTTCGTGATATTTTCTTGTATTATACTCATTCATATATCTACGCCTATTAAGATATATGTATGTATATATATATATATATATATATATATTATACTATGTGTATATAGATTCATGTAAGTTTTATATATACACCCCCACCACACACACACACACACATATATATATATATATATATTTATATATATATATATACATATATATATATATATATACATATATTATGCTATGTGTATATAGATTCATGTAAGTTTTATATATACACCCCCACCACACACACACACACACACCTATATATATATATATATATATATAAATATATATATATATATATATATAGATTGTGTGTATGTATTCATGCATGACATGTATATATATATATATATATATATATATATAGACATACATATATATTATATATATATGCATATATGTGTACACATATATCGATTTTGATACATATATAAAACACACACACACACACACACACACACCCACACACACACACACTAGTATATCAACAGTTTTAGTAATACTGGTGAAATAGGAGTTTGACCCTTGGGTTGTCGTCATCTGTTCAGGCACTCAGACAGTTTTATACGCCCATTTATTCAATAGCGTATTATTTTCTTTGAGTCTCCTTCTTCTCTCAAATATTTCAGTCAATCACTTATTTTCAAATGCAAACGGAAGTTTAGTAACGTTTACTAAAAAGACAAACATTTTTACAGTGTTGAATTTGAAAAAAAAACAATTGTCTGTAAAATCCTCTTGAAGAAGTTTCGAAATTCAAAATCCATTGACAAGAAGAAATGAAAACCTTTTGAGTTGTAGCGAGTTCGAGTTAGTCAATTTTCTTCTTACTGGACAAACACACCGACTCCTTGGAGCATGGAGAAGCATTGCTCCTACTGTTACAATTTCTTTTCTGTCTTGGGGTAGTGTTTTCTTGTTTGAGGGTACACTCGGGCACACTTTTCTATCTTACTTAACTTCCTTTTGTTTTGTTAAATTTTTTGTAGTTTATATAGGAAATATTTATTTTAAAGTTGTTACTGTTCTTAAAATATTTTATTTTACCTTTGTTTCTTTTCTTCACTAGGCTATTTTTCTTGTTGGAGCCCCTGGGCTTATAGCATCCTGCTTTTCCAACTATGGTTGTAGCTTAGCAAGTAATAATAATAATAATGATAATAATAATGATAATAATAATAATAATAATAATAATAACAATTAATATTAATGATTGATGATTAATAATAATAATTAATAATTGATAATAATAATAATAATAATAATAATAATAATAATAAATGATAAATATAATAATAATAATAATAATAATAATATTAATAATAATAATAATGATAATAAATGATAAATAAATAATATAATAATAATGATATGATGATGATGATGATGATGATGATGATGATGATGATGATGCTGATGCTGATGATGATGATAATATTATTTCCTCTCAATTGGAATTAGATCCAGAAGAATTTGGTGGCGCTTTCACATGCATAAATCGCTGTAGAGAGAATGAATGTTTTGTATGGAAGACATACCTTTCATCATCTGTTTATATATATATATATATATATATATATATCGCTCGTCATTAGCGTGTTGACCACTTTTTAATGTTAAGGAGGTGCTCTCACACCTCGGCCTTCCTATGTTTCTTTTAATGCCTATAAGATATCCACGCGACCTAACCTATTTATATCGATTATTTTTCTTTTTCTTATTTTTTTCTATAATAATAAATCCCCACAATTTTCTCCTATTTATTTTTCCTTAGTTCACATATGCTACGCAAAATATTCTTTTCTACAATGGCCACTCCTTTTTTATCATGCTTATTTGCCATACGCAATAAATTTCATCCATTCAAACCTCTTTTTTTTCTTTTACTGCATATTTCCACTTTATCTTTTACAAACATGTTTTGCCTATCTTGGTTTCCCCTTATCTGAAATATTTACTCTGGAATTCCCATATGATTCTAGTGCTTTGATTTTTGCATCATCCAGTGCCCCTTCTTGTTTTCTTCTGTTTCTTCTTCTTTCGCTACTTCCACTTTCCTTTCATTCGGTTGCCTCTCATCAAAATCGTACCTTCATTAACCTAGGAGGATATTTATTAACATAGTATCTCGCCCTGTGCAATTTTATTTAGAGATTAATTGTATTTTAGCCCTCCTATGCATACTTAACCATTCTCTGTAGACTTAATTCCCTGCAGGACAATGTATTTTTCCGGAAACCCTTGTTATCTTTCTTTTCAATTACTTGACGAGTTTATGAATCTTTCTCTATTACTGTATATAATCTTTTGTGTCTTTATTTAAAAGACTGAATAATCATCTTTTTCTTATAGTGGCTGAATATTCCCAATTCTCTTACTATGTGTTTAATCAATTTCCTTTCAAGTTCTTCGTCATTTTATGAATCTTCTTCAATTACTGTATATGATATTTTGTGTCTTTATTTAAAGCACCAAAAAATTAACTTTTATAGTGACTTTGAATTTTCCTTATCCCATCACTACATTTTTATTCCCTTTCCCCACCTCATAAATCTGTGAACATCAGCTGTCACATCTGTCCTGGGACTTTGCATTCATTTCTCCATGCTACGTCTACTTTTATGTAGACAGTCCTTGCCCATTTTTACCATTTAATTCTATATCCTTTCCTCATTGCTTTATATATCTCTCTCTATTAACCTTACAACTGCTAATTATCTCTCTTCATATTCATCTTGTTAAAGTTTTTATAGTTTATATTGATCCATATTTTAATGTTACTCTTCTCGAAATATTTTATTTTTCCTTGTTTCCTTTCCTCACTCGGCTATTTTCCCTGTTGGAGCCCCTGGGCTTATAGCAGCCTTTTTTTCCAACTAGGGTTGTAGGTTAGTAAATAAATAATAATAGTAATAATATTAATAATAATAATAGTAATAATAGTAATAGTAATAATAATAATAAATATATAGAATATAGCAAACATTTTTTTTTCCGAGGGTAGTATTAGATATATATTTTTATTTAGAAATTATTATCTCCATCAATAGGGTAAGGAAGAAAGGTATAAAGGTGTTTGCAAAAGACGAGTAAGACACTTGAATCACCTGCTAAACCATAGGTTGAGGTTTGTAAAAAGATTATGGAATCCAATCTTAATGGAAGTGAGTGTGAATTATTATTATTATTATTATTATTATTATTATTATTATTATTATTATTAATAAAAATATTTATTATTATTATTATTTTAATTTTTATTATAATTACTATTATTATTATTATTATTATTTTTGTTATTATTATTATTATTATTATTATTATTATTATTATTATTATTATTATTATTATTATTAAAAGCAGAAGATTAACTAGCCCAGTGAAATGATTCGAAAGAAAAAAATCGAATTAGAACTGAAAATTGATAGGTTGAAGCTCTTGTGACGAATTGTAGACCTGTTGGTTCACGTGGTGGCAAAATGCATTGAGCTGAGGTATGAGGAGATACTTAGAAGTATTTTGTGGTGGTCAAGCCATGTGAATGATTATTATTATTATTATTATTATTATTATTATTATTATTATTAATTATTATTACTTGCTAGTCTACAACCCTAGTTGGAAAGCGGGATGCTACAAGTCCAGGGGCTCCAAAAGAGAAAATAGCTCAGTGAGGAAAGGAAAAAGGGAAAAAAAATATTTTAAGAACAGTAACAACATTAAAATAAATATTTCCTGTATAAAACTATGAAAACTTTAACAAAATAAGAGGAAGAGAGATAAGATAGAATAGTGTACCCTTGTGTACCCTCAAGCAAGAGAACTCTAACCCAAGACAGTGGAAGATCATGGGACAGAGGCCCCTAGGGTGAAGAAGAATTGTTTGGTAATCTCAGTGTTGTCAGGTGTATGAGGACAGAAGAGAATCTTTAAAGAATAGGCCAGACTATTTGGTGTATTGTGTAGGCAAAGAGAAAGTGACAATGAAGAATTTATAATTCAGGAGTAAAAGGAATAAGGAAGAGAAGTGTACATCGGAAGGGTTAGGTAGATTACTTAAAAGACATAATAATGCAAATTAAAAGTAAAAGGTGCAGTGTCGCCGAAATGGACTTTATTTTCGTATGAAACTACGATTTTTTAAAGTTATTCTGTTCAGTGGATCATCCAATGTACCCCAGTTAAAGGTTGATTATGTATACTCTCTCTCTCTCTCTCTCTCTCTCTCTCTCTCTCTCCTCTCTCTCTCAAAGGTCACTTTCGGTTGAAATAATTGTTGAATGTGTGTATATATTTATGTTACCGTATATATATATATATATATATATATATGATAGTAAATAAAAGCCAATATTCACGAAAAAGAATTTATTTTGAGCTGTAAAAGGGACCACCTCGCTTCCTTTTCAGAATACAGATACAGATACAGTAGTAACAAATTTAAAAATAGGTGCAAGCACTTTTTTATATCTTTTTAGAATTTGTAATTATTTGTGACCTGAGGAGGAGGAGGAGAAAGGGAGGTAGGCCCTTCGACAGCTCAAAATAATTTACCTTTTCTGTTTTTTTTTTTTTTATTATTATTATTACTCAAAATCAATCTGCTTTTTTATGATGTTACCCGGTAGCAGCTAATACTTTCTCTCTCTCTCTCTCTCTCTCTCTCTCTCTCTCTCTCCTCTCTCTGTTGTTAAAGTCGTGTGTGTGTTTTTGACTCGATTCGTTTCGAAGTTTCTTCTTGTCTTCGAAAACCACCTCATTCGTTAGTCAGATGTCGCACGGACTTTAAAAAAGAAACTTTCTCAGAGGAAAGTTGGGGTTTTCCCCCCTTTCGGGGGGGGGGGGGGTGGAGGGGCCAAGGAGGTTAAATATAGCCTCCTTGAAATGCGTGAATTAGGGATGTCTTTTTGTTTGATTTTTGATGAAGGATCTTCGTTATTTTTAACACAGATCTAAAGGATTTATTATTATTGTCCTTATTGTGATTTTATTTCATATACTTTAATTATTATAGTAATATTGATTATTATTGTTATTATTATTATTATTATTATTGCTGTTGTTACAGTAGTTGCTATTATTATCATTATTATTACCTCCGCTCAACGGAGTTGGAAGGAGGCTATGTATTCCCCCAGTTTGTGTTTGTTTGTTTGTGAAGAGCTTCCTGGCCATAATTTTAATAGTAGAGTAATGAAATTTGCAGGGATTAACAGTTATATAAAAAGCTGGAAATGATTTGATTTTAGAAGGTGAAGGTTACCGTCAAGAAAAATTTCCAATTCACGTAATCAGCCATAAATTTGGACATCGTTGTACATATTTGAATGTGATTTGAATGTGATAAATTTTTGCACATTTAGACGTATTTTTCATATTCAATAAACCATATAGTTTTGATACATTAATGTCTGGATTCTCTTAATGACCTAGGGATCAGAGCCCCAGGCAAAATCATAAAAAGACAAGAGCTTGTGGACTGGCTGGGAGTCGAACCCTGGTCTATACAAGCTTGCTGGACCAGGGTTCGACTTCCGGCCGGTCACAAGCTCTCGTCTTTGTGTGATTTCGCCTGGGGCTCTGATCCCGAGGTCGTTAAGAGAACCCAGACATGAATGTATAAAAAATATATGGCTTATTTGAATATTTGAATGTATGAAAACTCACGTCACTTTAGACATGTTAAGGTCAATGGTCAGGTCAAGGTCGAGAACTAAGCTGCTGCGGTTGAGGTCTACGCTCTACTGAGTACTCCCCTAGTTTTGTATTATTATTATTATTATTATTATTATTATTATTATTATTATTATTATTATTATTATTATTATTATTATTATTACCAAAATGGACCATTATTATATAGAGCAGTCCTGAGAAGACTATGAACTAAATAATGACCTAAATTGAAGTTAAAAATGCCAAACGGGAAAAAGTAGCACACAAATACATGTAAGAAGTAAACCAAGTATATTACCGTAAACAAATTGTCGAAACACGTAAATGTAACGATAAGTAACATTATTTTAAAAAAATGCCTTTATAAGAGTAGTCATTTCGATGCAGGGTGCAACCTTACTTGCCTTGTGTTAATTGATTTTGTTAATTCAAATACAGTGTAGGGAACTCCATTGACAATACATTTTTCATTTATTGTTTTCAACGGAATCTTCCCCTCTCACCTCTCTCTCTCTCTCTCTCTCTCTCTCTCTCTCTCTCTCTCTCTCTCTGCTTTGTTATCGGCTGAACTGGGGTTCGAGACCCGCTCAAGCTGGATAGTTTCTTGTAGTGTTTGCAACATCACCATCCTTGTGAGCTAAGGATGGGGGGGGGGATGTAAGTGTACATGCTGAGTCATCACCAGCCAATGTCTGGCTCTCCCTGGTCCTTACTTGGGGATAGTGCCTTAGACGCTGATTGTGTGTACTTATTGTGTTTTTGTATACAGAATTTCACCACTATAGCCTTTATATCAATGGTGTAATTTTATCACTCGACCAATATAGTCCTGAAAAAGGGTCACTAAGTGATTCGTAACACTTCTCGACACGAAATAATATTGGAGAAAAGTAAATGCAGTTTTTCTGTTATCCTGAAAACTATCTGGTGGACAACTTTGTTTGGAGAGATGCCATCTTCAGTTATTTGGACGCCACATGAGACATAGATGTATTCCTTGAGGGTGTATATATATATATATATATATACATGTATGTATATATATACATGTATGTATATATACATGTATGTATATATATATATATATATATATATATATATATATATATATATATATATATATATATATATATATATGCGTGTGTGTGCATTTGTGTTTATAGTTTACCCATGACTACCTAGGGGTTTCACAGACTATGTAAACACGTTTTGGGGCAATAACTCTGTAATGAACACTCGCATCAGTATGAAATTTTGCTGTTGTGTATTATATCCATTGCATTAATTAATAAGCGTATCATGAATAACTAATTGTAAAGCATAATTGTACTTGTCCCTGTACCAAAAAGCAGAAATTCGATTACCAAGAAATGGATATGAACACAACAGTATGGAAAAGCTACACTTAGCCTACTCTTTCCCTCCACCTTTACCTCCTCCCCCCTCTCTCTCTCTCTCTCTCTCTCTCTCTCTCTCTCTCTCTCTCTCTCTCTCTCTCTCTCTCTCCGACTTATTTCATTATAGAGACGTTTTTCTAATCTACAGAGAAAGGTTTCGAAGTTATATTAGTTGTTTTTATAAAGTATATATATATATATATATATATATATATTGTATGTTAGTTTGAGGTTGTTGACAATTACCTAATTAAAATGTGTTATGACTCTTACACTTATGTAGATATGTTCGAACAGAGTTCAATACAGTATATAACCTCTTTACAATCCTAACATGAAGATAAACAGAATTAAAATACTTTTTGATAAACAATTAAAGGAATATATTTTATTAGATTAACTGTTTATTTTGAGAATATAATATGTCGATGTATGTGAGTTTGTCTATTTTGAGAATATCATTTGTCTATGTATGTGAATTGAATGACATCGATGGGAATTCTTGACATTTGGTGTGGTGTAAATAATTGCTATTATTTTACCCTGCCTCGGTATGAAATACTTAACGGAATGTCACAGTGTTATGTTACCTTGCTTAATCACGCCTCGCCTCGCTTCGCCTTCATCTCTAGCTCAGGCTTTAATATTCTCTCTCTCTCTCTCTCTCTCTCTCTCTCTCTCTCTCTCTCTCTCTCTCTCTCTCTCTCTCTCTCTCTCTCTCGAAGTCTAATCATCTCTACCTCATGCAGTATAAGGCCAATATGATTAAGGGTAGTCTACGTTGCTATATTCATTATTTGCACGTAAGATTTTTTTTTAAATGAATTGGAAATGTTCTGAACACATTAAAGTGTATTCTTTTTTTCGCCCTATATCATCACCATCATCATCATCATCTTCATCATCATCTCCTCCTACGCTTATTGACGCAAAGGGCCTGAGTTACATTTCGCCAGTCGTCTCTGTCTTGAGTTTTTAATTCAATACTTCTCCAT
>NC_090753.1:61850559-61873059 GCF_036898095.1 Palaemon carinicauda
ACATCCAAATAAAATTATCTGGGCGTTTTTATGGTTTTTCCTAAAACGTTTTTGTCATGGATTCGCTCTTAACGTTTTCCAGTAACATATCCAAATATAATTATCTGGGCGTTTTTATGGTTTTTCCAAAAACGTTTTTGTCATGGATTCGCTCTAAACGTTTTCCTGTAACATATCCAAATAAAATTATCTGGGCGTTTTTATGGTTTTTCCTAAAACGTTTTTGTCATGGATTAGCTCTAAACGTTTTCCAGTAACATATCCAAATATAATTACCTGGGCGTTTTTATGGTTTTTCCCAAAACGTTTTTGTCATGGATTCGCTCTTAACGTTATCCAGTAACATATCCAAATATAATTACCTGGGCGTTTTTACGGTTTTTCCCAAAACGTTTTTGTCATGGATTCGCTCTTAACGTTATCCAGTAACATATCCAAATATAATTACCTGGGCGTTTTTATGGTTTTTCCCAAAACGTTTTTGTCATGGATTCGCTCTTAACGTTATCCAGTAACATATCCAAATATAATTACCTGGGCGTTTTTACGGTTTTTCCCAAAACGTTTTTGTCATGGATTCGCTCTTAACGTTATCCAGTAACATATCCAAATATAATTACCTGGGCGTTTTTACGGTTTTTCCCAAAACGTTTTTGTCATGGATTCACTCTTAACGTTTTCCTGTAATATATCCACATATAATTTAGTGACGATATTTTTGCCTTCGCATCATTCATTCTCAGTTGAAAAAGAAACTACTTGCGAACGTTTATCATTAGCATATTTGTAATTTGACGTTATTCTTAGCGGAGGATAAGTCGGGATATAAGGCTTTGTCTAATCCATAGTAGACCGAATGGTCGGATTTTATTTACCTAAAAGGGACTAAGGTTGTATATCGTTTACCATTTTTGTTGGTAATTAGGTACAATTTTGTTTTTTCTTTATATATTATAAGCCTATTTTGTTGATGTTGCTGTTCACATTTATGGTCGTCATCAATCCGGTTGTCTCGTCATAACCTAATGTCACATGAAGTTTCATGACAACAACACAATAGCAACAACAACCATCATCATCATCATTTATTCTTTTTAGTCTTGATTTTTCTTTCACGTTTGACCTCAGTAAGGATACTAGCCTCTCTCTCTCTCTCTCTCTCTCTCTCTCTCTCTCTCTCTCTCTCTCTCTCTCTCTCTCTCTCTCTCAAAAATAGCTTCAGAACTTTATTGCCTTAAAAGTGTTGTGAAAGATGCTTCCGCTTGTCGTACTCGAAAAAAATAGCAAATCTATCTCTCTCTCTCTCTCTCTCTCTCTCTCTCTCTCTCTCTCTCTCTCTCTCTCTCTCTCTCTCTCTACTCTGACATTTTTTCGTCTGATTACATTGAGCTGGATCATCTTTAATTGTATTATTATTATTATTATTATTATTATTATTATTTGGTAGCTCAAATTTCCTTTCAATGTTTTATACCTATTTTGATATTTTGTTCTTTTCTATATTTTATTATCTGTCTTTATTAGCATTTAGTGCGTTCATTTATTTATATTGTACTTTCATTTTCACATAAAAGTCATCGTCCTAACTCTAACGCTATAGTCACCAGAAGAACTTTCATCTTCCTCATCATCAGCGTTATTACAACTCATTTATAATTCACTACTTCCCTATGTACTGTACAACTTTATTCCAATCCGTCTCTTCCCCAATCCTTGTAATCCGTGATCCTCTGTTCCATGGCTCCTAATCCGGTATTCCAATAACTCCTCCATCGGAGCCAAAGAGACTGTCATCTGTTATTCTTTTAAACCAAATACCAAGTTCGTTTTATCTTTTAAAATTCTTTAATTTCAGAATGTCTTTATTTAAAAAATTTTGAAAATGTAATTTGATTATTTCAGTATATATTTTCGTGTCTTTAGTATGTAATTTTCTAGCTATGTATTTTTGATATCATTAAGACATTATTAACTTTTAACATCATTAAGATGTTATTAATTTTTTGTCTGTTGAAATTGTGCTGTATGCCTTTGCTGTGTTCAGTGTAGGTGAGAGAGAGAGAGAGAGAGAGAGAGAGAGAGAGAGAGAGAGAGAGAGAGAGAGAGAGAGAGAGAGAGACTTACCTTACCTTATTGCCTTATTTTTTGTTTGGGTTCCCCCAGGTCCCTCAGTGAGAGAATTATGTATGAAAACCATATAAGATATCAAATACTTATGTGGAAACATTTGTATCAGTAACTTTTTTTCTTTGCATTATAAAGACAAGATATATTCAGCTTCAATATGTTTTCCATATTTGGGTGTGTGATGAGAATATTGACCAACTATGAAAGATTAGTTCACCAAACGTTCAGCTGGGCTCCACAAGGCACGAGAAGAGTTGGAAGACCCAGGCCTACATGTCTAAGGACTAAGAAGCGTGGAGGAGGAAATGATGAATGGAGAAGTATTGAATTAAAAGCCCAAGATAGAGACGACTGGCGAAATCTAACCGAGGCCCTTTGCGTCAATAGGCGTAGGAGGAGATGATGATGATGATTAGATTAATCTAGAACAATTGTCCTTTAATGTTATATTTTGTCAATGATTGCTGGAGTATTCCAAGTCTCATGCACAAGTTGCATCTTTTGTTTGTGACTTGTTTGATAATATTGTAACAATGCATATCTGGCGAGTGGATCCTGGATAGCGGTTATATAATGCTATTGATAATACGGCAGCCATTTCAAGGTTCAAAAGTTGCTCATGAGCGGAAAAATTTCCTTGGGCTATTGACCGTTGTTTTATATACTTATGATTATCGGTGATCAGGAGTTGAACGAGGACCCTACTAGGTCCCCAAAACGAAGAGCATTATTGTTTGAAATGGATTCATCTAAACTTATTGACGCAAAGGGTCTCGGTTAGATTTAGCCAGTCGTCTCTATCTTGAGCTTTTAATTCAATACTTCTCCATTCATCATCTCTAACTTCACGCTTCATAGTAGTCAGCCATGTAGGCCTGGGTTTTCAAACTCTTCTAGTGCCTTGTGGAGCCCAGATGAACGTTTGATGAACTAATCTCTCTTTGGGAGTGCGACGAGCATGCCCAAACCATCTCTATCTACCACTCACCATGATTTCACCCACATATGACACTAAAGTAATCTCTCTTCTGAAGCGGATCACGAAGATCTAATTTAAATCATCATTAAACACATATAAAACCTCACAAAAAGCTTACAATGCACAATAGTAAGTCATCGTGTAAAGGCAAAGGCAAATTTTATTCTATCGACCCCTTCCGGAGTATGAGAATTACAAAATTACACAAATATATATATTTTACACAAAAACTACAAAAAGAAGAGACCAATAGATTACAACTATATTTATGTACACATATATTCATCAAGTACATAATTAAAGCATAAAAGGTATTCTGACAAAGGAAAGTACATACATTGAAAAATAATACCAGAATAATGAAAATCCTAGAAAGTATTAAATCTAAAATAAAGACATTATGAGGTTAACAAACTTTGCAAGTCTTTTCAGTTCCCCAGCACAACTTGTATTGAGGAGCAGACTGAATTTAAAAGTAGTAGGTCTTCTACAATAGTAGGGCTTTAGGTATCTCTCTTATTTCTCTAATCACAGGACAAACTAAAACATAATGGTATTCATCCCCAACTTCAATGCCGTTGCATAGTGTGCAAGGGTGCTGATTCTCCTGCCTAGAATATCTTTCAGTTGCTACAGGAAGTTTGTGGGTACCACACCTATATTTACCAAGGGCAATTCTTTCTGGTATATCTAAATTTATAATATACTTTTCTTGGCCAAATTCTGTCTTAAAAAGTTTATAATTACTACACAATATATTTCTTTCTACTTCTGCATGCCACTGTTGTCTCTCTATATTTTTGAGTTTCATTTCTAGGCTATTTATTATCCACGTGTGATTGAAATTTTCAGGATGCTCCCATATATTTGACATACCACATGAATCAAGGATAGTTTTAATTTTATGGATCCAACTAGACTTATACTCATTCGACTCGTATAGAATTCTAAGAAAACGATAAAAAACATTTGACAATTTAGACGCCTTTGATTTTACAATTCTCAACCAAAATCCAATCAACCGTTTGCAAATAGATATTTCAATTTTGAATCTGCCAAGATCCCCATATACCATGCAGTTTGCTGTTCGCTTGTTCACACAGAGCTGATTTTTCATGAACTTCTTGTGAAATGCTTCAACATGATCTAGTTTGTGGTAACCCCATATTTCACAACCGCAAGTCAAAATTGGTACAACTAGGGCATCGAATAGATCACAGTTGATATCAATGGGTAATTCAAGTTTTTTACATTTAATTAACATACTAAATAATGCTCTACGTGCTTGAATGACTTGTTTCTTAATAGCTTTATCCATTTTGCTCATTATAATTGAACGTAGTACCAAGGTAAATATATTCATCTACAATTTTGATGCTCTCCTCACCATATTTAAAATTCGGGACATTTCTAACTTTTCCTCTAGAAAATACAACTACTTTAGTTTTTGAAACATTAATTTGAAGTTTCCAAGTATCACAATATTCTTTTACTTTGTTTAAGGCGTTTTGTAATTCCTTTGGGGATTCAGCCATTACAATAGTATCATCAGCATAAAGTAAAACATAAATACGCAAAAACATTTCTATATCAATACTACTTAATTTTTCATTTATTTCCCTTGAACACATAGCCATCTCATTATACCCCCTGCTAAGAAAATACTCGAAATCATTTAGGTAGATGGCAAAAAGTAATGGGGAAAGATTCTCACCTTGTCTTACACCTATGTTACATTCGAAAAAGCTAGAAATTTTGTGATTCTGCTTTACACATGATTTTGCATTATTATACATATTATATATAACAGCCATAATATTACCATTAATGCCATGTGAGATTACTTTTCCCCACAAGGACGACCTGTCAACCAAATCGAATGCTTTTCTGTAATCAACGAACAAACAGTATATTCTCTTTTTTCGATGGAGATAGAAATTAACAAGTGAATGCAATACAAAAATAGGATCTAGAGTACTATATCCCTCCCTGAAACCAGCCTGCTCCTCACCAAGTTGACCAGTGCTGTCAATATAATCAGTCAACCTTTTATTGACACAAGCGGTAAAAAGCTTCGCTACACAGCTCAGTAGTGTGATACCCCTATAGTTATCTGGGTCGTCAGGGGATCCTTTTTTCTTAAATATGGGTTTTATTATCCCTATACACCAATAATATGGAACAACTGAGGAGATCAACACAATGTTAAAAATTTTGCATATAACATTTAGCATATCTTGAGGGCACTTTTTAAGGAACTCATCTATGATATTATCAATACCACATGCTTTTCTACTCTTAAGTTTTCTTATTTGAATTTGTATCTCATCTACTGTAAAAACTCTATTTAATTCTTCATTAACTAACTGGTTAATAATGCTTGGGTCGAAATTATCAGGGTGTTCACTCTCATCAGGTTCAACATTACCTCGACTGAGTTTAGCAAAATAATCTCGAAATGTTTTAAGTGCAATTTTACAAATCAGCTCACTCTTATCAGTATTCTTTAACAAATCCCAATAATCCTTACTACTACTTTTTCTCAGATTTCTAACATTTCTATGAAATTTTTTTCTGAAAGATTTCTTAGCTTTATTAATTATTCTCTTATATGTTTTAGCTCTAGCTTTCAGTTCGTTTCTAGCTTCATTTGTTTTGATTTTCTTAAGCCTGTTTTTTACTTTCATATATTCAGTTCTTTTACTAGAACAGTCTTTGTCAAACCATGGTTTGCTAACCTTTTTGCAATCCCCAGTTTTAGATTTATTTTGATAAACTTTTTTACAAATACCAATGTGTTTAGCAGGGTCAATATATAATTTTCCTAAATCTTTTACAATATCATCCATAATATTCTGGGTTACATTCAAAGGGTTCAGTGAATCTAATTTCTGGTCTAATAAGTTAATATCTCTAGTACTGAATGCTTCAATATACTAATTTTTTATGTCATTTGTCCATTTTGTTTTAAGTTCTTCATATTCTGAATTATTCATATCATGGGTTTCCTTACTATCTAAATCTAAATTTTCCTCCTTCTGTATTTCCGGTGGTCTCATATTACAAGTCTCTTCCAACCGTAAAACCATAGAGAGGGCCGAGTGAGTATCGGACAGACACCTGTCATATTGCTCAACATTAAAATCTGTAATACTACTCATAAGTTTAAAAGAAACAATAAAATAGTCAATACAACTTTTACCATTAGCTGTGAAACAAGTGAAATCCCCCACGCCACTGTCCCCCCCAAACCTCCCGTTAACTACCTTAACGTCAAGCATTTTACACAGTTCAATTAAGTTACGACCATGGTTATTAGTAATAACATCACTGTTATAGCGATCTGTGCTAAGACCAAGAGTTTCTAATTCCCTTTTGGAGCTAAACAGACATTCATCAATAAAATCATTTAAATCGATATTTTGCAAAGGGTCGTCATCTATAAAGTCATTAAGTAAGCCTGTTCTTGAGTTAAAATCACCAGCTAATATAATTGGTAACTCATATTTTACATTCAAGTTCATAAGATCATCAGCAATAACATCAAAGATATTAGATGAACAATAAGGTGATCCCTCGTGTGGAATATACAAAGCACAAATAATAATATCATTCTGTGTTTCCCTACAATGAAATTTTACACATATTAAGGAATCAGACACTGTGTCTTCGATCAATGTTACACAATTTTCTCTATCTCTTCTAATTAACATACAGATTCCATGTATACCTCCATACGGAAGTGTAATATAATTTTTTTTCTTAGTAAAATGCGAGTACCCAGGAAACAGGTCATCGTCGATATAATGGCATTTAGTTTCAGATAAACAAATAAAATCAAAATCTTGTACAAATATCTCAAGTATACCAAATTTGGCTTTACTGTGTAGTCCATTAACATTCAAACTAGCTATCTTCAGCTCAGAGAAGGACTTATATTTTGCATAGCTTTTATCCAAGTTATCTTTGTTGCTATCAATTCTATTTCCACTGTCCTGTCTCGTTTCCGTATCCGTTCCATTTATGAAGGGGTCGCACTTATCCTATGTAAACTGTAGAGTTAGGCCGTGACTGTTCATCTTATCTTCTTTCCATCCTATCTTATAAAGATCCTCAGGGGAATTTACCCTGACTCTTCTACCGTCCCCTCTACTTGCACTTTTTTCTACAGCAAAAATTGTACCATCCAAACTGTATGCCCGAGCAATTCCTTCGTCATTTTTAAGGGCTTGTAGCATTTTGTTTCGAAGGGGTGTAAGATCATCCGTGATAAAAACTTTTGATTTTCATAAGTAAAAGCTTGTCTTCGCGCCTTACAAACCTTACAATAATTGGTTTGGTCGCTCCTCTGCTCGGCAACCGGTGGGCAATACTTATATCTGCTCGTGTGAAGGTTTTCACAGGTGGTTCCCTATCGTCCTCAGGTTTAACAGCCTCAGTCATAATGTTCACAGCTAGTGTGGTTGTATCTTCTTCTCTATCTTCAGGGACACCATGAATTCTAATATTTTCCTTCCTGGAGTACTGCTCAAGAGCATCATGATTATATGCATTCCCCTGTATGTTCTTTTTCATTTTTTCTGTCTCTGTTTGCTTGTTGAAAAGAATAAGGGGGCCTAATGCGTTAACAACAGCAGTGACAATGTCGTTGATGCATTGTTTTGGCATTCCATCTGCTTCTCTGTCTGGGATTCTCTGCATAGCATCATCCACCAAGTCTGTCAGAGAGGTAAGTTCAGGTTTTGGTTCCTCATTGATATGGGCGATTGCAGTGTTCAAAGCTTTAATTAATTCAGACTTATTCATTTTCTTGATATCACCATCTTCTAAATCCTTCACCTCAGCTATTCTATCGAGGGCATCCATTTTGTGAGATTACTACGCTTAGGAGGGAGAAATATTATTTTCTGTACGTTTTCTATGAATATTTATATTTGAAAATGGGGTTTAGGTGCGATATTGAGCAGCAGTAAACAACTCGGTTACCATGGCAACCGGGGGAAAAAATCGAAAAGGGAGTATGGCAGTGAAGTTTTCTTTGACTCATAAAACGCACAAAGAACAAATAGCACTCCACAGATCACTATTGCCACTCAATCCCGGCACTTCAATGCACATGCACAGCAATTATAAAGGCAAAATAACAGCTATATCTCACTTAAATCACACCCAAGTCAGGAGCTCTCTTTGTTTACGTACAGGTCTCTTCTTCTTCCTCCTTCGTTTCTGGTGCTGAACTAAACCTCACAGGAGCGAGTACATTGGCAATTGCAAGATATACATATAGGATATTGGCTACCCTAGGAGAGAGCCTGTATTGTCTAGTTGTTATGATAAGTGAAATTGTCTTCATGTAGCTCACCCTCACACCCGCACACACACATATATATATATATATATATATATATATATATCTTTATATATATATATATATATATATATATATCTTTATATATATATATATGTATATATATATATATATATATATATATATATATATATATATATTTGTATATATTTGTATGTATGTATGTGCGTGCATGATGTTTGTATATGTACTGTATATAATGCCTGTGGAAAATATGCACTAGCCAACTTAAAGTTTAGAAACCATAATCCCGAATGCAGTAATTCGTAAATCCCGAACATGCCTATACTGGGGTTGGGTTTTTTTTCCTTTGTACCTTTTTTTTTTATTTGTGCGTGTGTGGGTGTGTGTGTGTGTGGGGGGGGGGTATTTCTACAGTGCATAATTCGCTTTGCCTCTTTTCAATTATTGGTGCCACTATACCCATTCATTTAAAAGAGGCCTATGGCGTGATGTTTATGAAATTTCTGCTGTTCAAAAATGTTCTGCAATAGAACGTTATTCAAATGAAAAACACTATTGAGCGCAACCGCAAACATTACTAGACACACACAGTATGTATATACATATATATATATATATATATATATATATATATATATATATATATATATATATATATATATATATATATATATGTGTGTGTGTGTGTGTGTGTGTGTGTATATATATATATATATATATATATATATATATATATATATATATATATATATACACACATATCAGCTGTTACTAGTCTACTGCAGAACAAAAGCCTCCGACATGCCCATCAACTTGCGCCTGTTTATAGTCTTTCTGTGCCAGTCCACCCCCGCAAACCTTCTTAGTTCGTCAATCTATCGTCTTCTCTTCCTTCCCCTACATCTTCTACAATCTCTTTAGACCTATTCTGTTATTCTTTATGTCCATCTATTGTATGTCATTCTCATTATTTTTTCCTGCCCATATCCATTTCTTTTTCTTACATGTTATTAGAATATGCTATACTTGGTTTGCTTTGTTATCCATGTTGTTCTTTCTGTCCCATACTGTTATTCCCACCATTGTTTTTCTCCATAGCTATTCAAATTGTAACTAGCTTATGTTCTAAAGCTTTAGTAAGGCTCCAATTTCCTGATGCATAAGATAATACTCATTAAATCTCATTAAATACTTTTCTTTATAGAGAAAGTGGCATTTTAATTTTCATAATCTCGTTTTGTTTACCAAATGCTCACCATTCCATTCCTATCCTTATATCTTATATATATATATATATATATATATATATATATATATATATATATATATATATATATATATATATATATATATATATATATATAAAGTGTGCGTGTTAATCCAGGTATGTAAAAGTCATCTTTCAATCTATTTGAAATTCGAGCTTTAAAAACATGATGTGATTTATTCAACTTCTAAATTAAAACAACAATTATATTAATTAGGTCTTTGTATGTGACACACTGGTTTACAGCTATACAAGTTAATCATCATATAGAGTTACTAGTGACATAAATCCGAATTCTGTTTATAATGAGAACCCGTCGATTCTACACGTTCAAACTAACATTGGTATCGGCAAAGCCTCTGTTACATTAAACTCTTCAAAGCTGTCAGTTTTATAATCACCCTCATAATGGCATTTCGATCGAAGGCGTAATGATTAATTCGTATTGCGTAGAAATTTTTCCAATGACAGATTGGGTTCATTTGATAACAGGTTGGGCATCGAGTTAGCGATCATTTGCCTGCTTAATTGGTCGTTTGTGTTTTTCCACAGCTGGTTTCATCCAAATAATTTTGATGATGCTAATTATCGTCTCCATTGTTCGGGAATTCACAGAATGTGTGATTCAACCGGAGTCAGTTTATCATTTATTCATGGAGACGGAAAGTCTTTTATTTTAATGGTATAATCCATTAGACTTTGTTCAGGAATAGTATGTTTTTTTTTTCTTTGAAGTAAATCCTTTAATGAAGGTCTTGGAAAGTCTTATTAAGTTTTAAGTATTTTATTCGTGCTGGGAAGGAAGGACGTTGGTGACTGGTACAACACAAGAACATACGCTACCGGGGTCTAAGCGATGTCAGGCAGGGCAGCCGATCGGGACTACGGTCTACCCCAAAGCGAAAGTAAAGTCCTCCAAAAGGAAGGCAACAGTGCTTACCCCATACAAATGGGGAAAAAACACGTTAATAAAAGAAGACTAGATATTGCCAATTTGGCGTAGAAAAAACCTTAAGAGTATTTGAACTATGCATTTCTCGTAATGATTTTCATTACCTCCGTCAACGATGGTGGGAGGAGGTTATGTTTCCTCCCTTTTTGTCTGTTTGTGAACATCTTACTGGCCACAATTTTACTTATGTAATAGCAAAACTTTCATGTAATAATTTTACGTTGAGACGTGGAAGCTATTCAATTTTTAAAGTCTTAGGTCAGAGGTCAAGGTCATGTTCGAGCAATAGGTCGACCGAATGAACTTTATCCTTAAGTTCGCTCATGGTTCTCACACACAAATATGCCTACGGTCTAAATTGATTCCGTGAAAGGCAAGTTGGTTTCGAGAATTAAGCTGCCGTAGCGGAAGTCTGCACTCTTACTGTGCTTATTTAGTTTAATGGTGTTTTATAGATTTAAATTCTGATACATCACCGACAGATCGCTCATTCCTGTTTTATCGATTTTTTATTTAGAGTTTTTTGAAATTATAATACACCTCATCAAACTTCGAAGTAATGGAATGGACGAGCTATGTGGAAGAAATTTAAGGAAATAAACTTTCAGTAACACAAATAAATAGAAATATCTCAAACTATTTAAACTCACTGATTGAAGAAGACTTGTGTCTTGATATATGACATTCGTTTTCTTAATTATCCCGAATATCGCAGTGGAGATAGCAACCTATTTCTGCGCCCTCTAAGGATTTGCTCCCCTAAGCATGAAGATTAAAATTTATTACGAAGCATCTGTCATCCCATAAATATACCGGACACGTCGTTGCAAAAATGGTTTACAAAGTTAATCACATATTTCATCCCCCGAATGACAGACCAAAAGAACATACAGCAATTAAATGAATATCCCGTAAAATCAAGGATGTTAATTGAACCCTTAAAGGTTTAAAGGCTCTCTCTCTCTCTCTCTCTCTCTCTCTCTCTCTCTCTCTCTCTCTCTCTCTCTCTCTCTCTCTCTCTCTCTCTCAGATGTCAGATCTAAAAACATTGTCTTCAGTAACTGCATCAGATATTATATAGCTAAAACCTCGAGGTAATCAACCTCTATGCAGCGGTATCCTTCATCACCTTCTCTTTTGCATAATCACCTTAGAATCACCGAGGTACAATATTCCTTTTTTCTCACTTCCGGATGTAATTAATCAAGTAAAAACAATACTTTCGAAAACCACATAAAGGTGATTATCTAAAGATAAAAACCCTAAGCCCATAATTGCTATGGTCTTCTACTGTCTTGGGTTACAGTTCTCTTGCTTGAGAGTACACTCAGTCACACTTCTAATTTATTTCTCTTCCGCTTGTTTTGTTAAAGTTTTTATAATTTATATAGGAAATATTTATTTTGGTGTTGATGCTATTCTTAATATATTTTATTTTTCCTTGTTTCCTCTCCTCACTGGGCTGTTTTCCCTGTTGGAGCCCCTGGGCTTATAGCATCCTGCTTTTCCAACTAGGGTTGTAGCTTAGGATGTAATGATGGCTATGATAATAATAATAATAACAATAATAATAATAATAATAATAAAAGGCGATGCAAAAAAATAATAGGTAATCATAATTCCCTTTTTTAGTAACTGGGGATAATTGGAATATTATTCTTGTTCCCAGATTGGATTTCTCAACGGCTTTTATAAAGTCCTCGGGTGATAGGTGTACCCGAAGGATTACTGGTTAAGTAAGCATAGGATTTGCCTTGATTCCAGGCAGTTTTGTTTTTAATAGGAATTATTCTCGTTTGAGAGACTAATGGAGCTGAAAGTTATTCAAATATTCCATTATGTTGGAATCTGGTTTTTTAAATAGTGTTGATTATTATTGAGGGTTTGCATAGTGGTTTTCCATCCTTCCATCTCTCTCTCTCTCTCTCTCTCTCTCTCTCTCTCTCTCTCTCTCTCTCTCTCTCTCTCTCTCTCTCTCTCTCTCTCTCTCGACCTTCCTACGCACTTCATTTCAATTTACTTTTACCTGAGTAAATAAAAATACATATTCATTAGAGGACGAAAAGCAATGCTGAGCTATAAGGCATTTTTGACTGTTATGCTGCAAAGAGAAATAATTTCCTCTCCTTTGTTGTGAGAGGTTCATGTAAATAGGAGCTGGAGGGGGTTGTACTGTACTAAATTGCTCGGAATACAAAATTGTCTGCAATATATGAATATATATATTGTATATATATATATATATATATATATATATATATATATATATATATATATATATATATATATATTATATATATATATTATTCTTAGGTGCGGTCTTTTACATATATAACTATCAATATATATTGATAAACATATAGCTTCTATTGTCTCATGACAACACATGTTCATATATGAATATAAGTATCATCATCATCAGCAACCGTTGATAGTCCACTGGAGGACAAAGGCCTCTGTAATTTCCTTCCAATTCAGTCAGTTTTCTGGTCTTTCTATGCCCGTCTATATCAGCAAATTTCTTAGCTCGTCAATTCATAGTCTTTTCTTCCTTCCTCGGATTCTTTAGCAATCTCCAGGGACCCATTCTATTAGTCTGCTTGTCCATTTATTATCTGTCATTTTCATTATATGTCCTACCCATGTCCAGTTCATTTTTTCTACATGTAAGAAAATCCTCTAGTTTGTTCTCGTATCCATGTTGCTCCTTTTCTGTCTCTAGTGTTATTTCCATTATTATTCTTTCCATGGTTCTTTGAGTTGTAACTTGGTTATGTCCTAAGGTTTTTGAGAGAGAGAGAGAGAGAGAGAGAGAGAGAGAGAGAGAGAGAGAGAGAGAGAGAGAGAGAGAGAGAGAGAGAGTCATTGTATAAGAAGTGTAGTTATTATAATCTTTACTTCATTATCAACAGCTTCAGACAGGCACTTTTTTTTTGGGGGGGGGGGGTATCTTCTAAATAATTGCCCTACCTCCCGCTTCCTGAGGGATGGAGGGAGTTCATCGTGACCGGAATATATATATATATATATATATATATATATATATATATATATATATATATATATATATATATATATATATATATATATATATATATATATATATATACACACACCCTAGTATATTTCACCTTTCACTCAAGCCGTTGGCCTCCACCGTTAATGGGATACCAGTTCCTCATCCCACGACAGCGTGCTTTCAAATACTGATGGCCATATTTTTTCGATTTCTTGTTTTGAAAATGCTTGTATGTATTTTTATACTGTTACTGCATCATATATATTGTGAAAATATCTATCAGTGTATCAGTCATCTAGATAACGTCTGAAATAAAAGACGAAACAGATCGTGATTCATAGTATAGTCATTTCACTTTTTTTTTCTTTTTTTTTAATAACATCATCATCATCATCATCATCATTCTTTGTTAGTCCACTGCAGGACAAAGGCCTCAAACATGTCCTTCCACTCCCGTCTGTGTATGGTCTTCCTATGCCACCTTATACCTGCAAATTTTCTTAGTTCGTCAATTGAGCGTTTTCTCATCCTTTCCCTGCTTTGATATGTGTGTGTATATGTATATATATATATATATATATATATATATATATATATGTATATATATATATATATATATATATATATATATATGTATATATATATATATATATATATATATATATATATATATATATATATATATATATATATACAGTATCTATTGTTTGCATATATAAATATACTGTATGTACATGGATTATACATACATGCCTCTTCATATATATATATTTATATATATATATATATATATATATATATATATATATATATATTTATTTATTATGTGTGTGTGTGTAAAGGGGATAATCAAAAATTAATTTAAAGAAATGGAGAGAAAGAGAGATCTTAATTATGTGTAAGGGATTATTGCAAATGAATATATCGATCAGTGTGTTGAAATTATTTCATCATATGGAAAAGGAGGAGTTTTATTGGTTGGTAAAAATTGTATACAGATTGGAAGTTTTAGAAGCCAGTAGCGTATTACTTAGGAAAGATGGGTTCAACGCCATGCTTATGAGCTTTTGTGACGATATTTGAAACTGTGGAATGTAATTAAAGTATGGTTCCATCAACGGAGAATATGAATTAATATTGATTACACACACAAACGCACGTATATCTAGCCTAGAAAATTAAAATGATTAATATGTCACAAATAGATTATGGGGTTAGTTCAATAATTCATAAACGTAGCTTTAAATTCTATGTACTTACGACGAATGCCGTTAATAAACAAGGTATTGGAATATATTAAAGCATGATTATCCTGAGGATTAATTGTGTGTTAGGGATTTTTGCATAACAGTGTTTAAGTCTTGGCATAACATCAGTTATTTTTTTGTGGAAAATTCAGTGATTTTTATTGAGGTTTGAGAAAAAATGGATATTCATATTTTATGAATAACTTTTATATTCTCGGCATTGTAGGTTAACAATAACAACAGCTTCAATAACATAGAAAGGACAAATTTGTTCTGACAAAATCAATTAGTGAAATCGCTTTTTTTTTTTTTTTTTTTTTTTTTTTTTTTTTTTTTTTTTTTTTTTTTTTTTTTTTTTTGAAATCGTGTTAGTACAGCCATCCATGATTACTAACAATGGTAATATATTATTTTAGAATAGTGTGCCCGAATGTACCCTCAAACAAAACAAGAGGATGCTAACCCAAGAGAGTGGAAAACCATGGTACATTGGCTATGGCACTAATTCTCAGTGTTTTGATTGGCCTTCCTTATTCCTTCTGTTATTCGTCTCCTGCTATTCCTCTTCCTTTTGATGTAAGGCAGTTCTGTTTGGTGTCCCCCCTGTTAATTAAAAGTTTTCAGGTGTTAAGGAATTTTAGACAAACATTTAAGGTAACACAAATATTCAGAAAACTTTGTAGGCGGGATACGTAGGAAATGATTGTTGACTGTTCGCCAGAAGTGTTATTATTATTATTAAATGCTAAGCTACAACCCTAGTTGGAAAAGCAGGATGCTACAAGCCCAGGGGCCCCAACAGGAAAGGAAATAAAGAAAAGTAAAATATTTTAAGTATAGTAACATTAAAAGAAAAAATATTTCCTATAAAAACTATAAAAAAAACTTTTAACAAAACAAGAGGAAGGGAAACTAGATAGAAGTGTGCCCGAGTGTACCCTCAAGCACGAGAACTCTAACCCAAGACAGTGGAAGACCATGGTACAGAGGTTATGGCACTGCCCAAGACTAGAGAACAATGGTTTGATTTTGGAATGTCCTTCTCCTAGAAGAGCTGCTTACCATAACTGAAGAGTCTCTTCTACCCTTACCAAGAGGAAAGTAGCCACTGAACAATTACAGTGCAGTAGTTAACCCTTTGGGTGAAAACGAATATTTTGGCAATCTCAGTGTTGTCAGGTGTATGCAGACAGAGGAGAATCTGTAAAGAATAGGCCAGACTATTCGGTGTCTTTGTAGGCAAAGGAAAAGAACCGTAACCAGAGAGAAGGGTCCTATGTAGTACTGTCTGGCCAGTCAAAGGACCCCATAACTCTCTAGCGGTAGTATCTCAACGGGAAGTTGGTGCCCAGGCCAACCTACTACCTACAAGAGTAAAAGGCCATTGGTGTATATATATATATATATATATATATATATATATATATATATATATATACTTACTGTGTTTATATATATATATGTATATATACATATATATATATATATATATATATATATATATATATATATATATATATATATATTTATGTGTGTGTCTGTATACACACACACACACACACACACATATATATATATATATATATATATATATATATATATATATATATATATATATATATATAAAATATTGTAGTGCGTAGAACAGTCAGAGATGGTGGAGAAGGATTAGACTGGATTGGTGATAGGAATTTAGCAGACCTAGAGTATGTTGATGATGCTTTCCTTCTTAGCAGAACACCATAGGATTTGCAATGCTTGCTTACCAGAATGCATGAAATATCACACGAGGTTGGGTCGAAGATAAATATAAGAAAGGCGGAGATGATGAGAACGGAGTATGCAATGGAAGATGAAATGTCATTGGAAGGAGAAGGGATTATTGAGGTAGAATCATATACGTATTTAAGAACTATGATATCCAATACAGGGTCTTTAGAATTAGAGCTTAAAATAGCAAATCAGACAATGGCTAGGTTAAGTAAAATTTGGCAATAGAATCGCCTAATCGCCTGAAATTGCATATAAAAATCAGACTATATATCAGTTTAGTGATATCGATGTTACTCTATTGACATGAGTCATGGTATGACAATGAAACAATCTCCAATAGATTTAGTAGATTTTAGAACAAAGCCCTCAGAAGGATATTGGGGGTTAAATGGCAGGACAGGATTAGAAATGAAACTATAAGAGAGATTACTTGCGTACCTTGTGTGGATGAGATCATGATGAGGGGTAGGTGGAGATGGTTTGGGCACGCTCCTCGCACTCCCGAAGAGAGATTAATTCACCAGATGTTCAGCTGGGCTCCACAAGACTCAGGCCTACATGGCTGAGGATTATGGAGCGCGAAGTTGATTATGATGAATGGAGAAGTATTGAATTAAAAGCTCAAGATAGAGACGACTGGCGAAATCTAACCAGGGTCCTTTGTGTCAATAGGCGTAGGAGATGATGGTGTTTATATATGTATATATATGCATGCATATATAAATATATATATATATATATATATATATATATATATATATATATATATATATATATATATACATACATAGATATATATTTATGTATGTGTGTGGGGGGGTGCCCCTGCTTGTTTTCAAAGGATTATATAGTGTTTAATTGTTTAGTATCAGTAGGAAAAGATGAAACAAAATCCCAAATTCGTGATTGTTTGAAAAATACTACATGGGCATTGAAGCGAACTGGAACATGATAGCACAAATTTGCCTATTTGTTAAGGGAAATCGAAATACAAATACTCAAATACGTTAATTGCATTGAAGAATAGGGCAATCCACTGTCATGTTAGAGGGCGTATGTGCCATTTGCAAATGTTTAATTTCTCGAATAATACCAAAACCTTATGTATGGGTTTTCCGTTAAGGAAGATTGATAGGCATTGGGTAGCTTCCTTGATCATCCTTACCTGGGGAGCTAGATTCAGTGAAAACATTAACTTGCATATAATTACTTTTAAAAAATGCATCAGGCTTAGACATACTGTTCTTAATATTCATATAATTTAAATATACAACGTTTTGTTATTTGTTTGATTAATTTAATTATCCCTTTTTACGGTCATACAATTTTTTTTTTATCTTCAAATCTTTTTCCATGTTTGACTGGTATAGAGAAGACACATTATAACACAAGTGTGATATGTTTTACTTATTGCATTTTTGTTATTGAGGGGTATAAGCAAAATTATTACTGTTACCAGGTTATCAGTCACTTTTGCATGGTCCGTCTAATTCTAAAATCATGACACCTGGAAAGTAAAAACCTCTTTATCCTCGGGGTGAACTTCAAATACACCCATACACATCATTATCATCTCCTACGCCTACGCAAAGGGCCGTAAATGAAAGAGGATTCATTGGCTAAATTCATCAAAGGATATCCAGTTCCTTGGGATGCGCTGGGCCTATCTAAGGCAAGTGACCCCTGCCGTTTTTAAGTTGTAAAGGCCACTCATGAATGGTATAGGCAAGGGACAGTACGTTGCCCTATCAAGCAGGACAATGCCCTAGACTCAGCCTAGAGGCTGAACATATATATATATATATATATATATATATATATATATATATATATATATATATATATATATATATATATATATTTATCAGCGCCCAAGTCCCCTTTCCACCCAAGCTAGGACCAACGATGGCCAGGCAATGGCTTCTAATAGGCTCCCCCAAACCCCCAATCCTTAGCTCACATGGATGGTGAGATTGCATAACATATTGCTATTTAACATTACACCAAGGTCTTTAATTGCTTCCTTGTTTGTGATTGTCTCATTATTAGGTCCCTTGTATGCATATACCATTCCTTCTCTGTTTCCATAATTTATTGATTCGAATTTATCGGAGTTAAATACCATCCTATTTATCTCCGCCCATTCATATATTTTGTTTAGATCTCTTTGTAGTGAGTTCCTATCTTCATCACAAGTAATTTCTCTACTTATTCTTGTGTCATCGGCGAAACTTCTCACTGCAGAGTTTTCAACATCACAGTCTATGTCTGAGATCATAATAACAAACAGCAGTGCAGCTAACACCGTACCTTGTGGCACACCAGATATTACCTGGGCTTCATCTGATTTCTCGTCATTTGCAACCACTATCTGTTTTCTGTTTTGCAGGAATTCTTTTACCCATTTTCCTATCTTTCCCACAATATTATGCTTTCTCATTTTTTTTCTCCAATATTTTATGGTCTACCTTGTCAAAGGCTTTTGCAAAATCTAGATAGATCACATCTGTGTCTTTTTCATTTATCATATTTTTGTATATGTTTTCATAGTTTGCTATCAGTTGGGTCTGTGTACTTTTTCCAGGCACGAAACCGTGTTGACCCATATTAAACAAATTATTTTTAACCAAATGGTTCATTATTTTCTTTTTTATTACCCTCTCATACACTTTCATAATATGTGATGTTAGACTAACAGGTCTATAATTGCTTGCCTCTAGTCTTGATCCACTTTTGAAGATAGGGGTTATATAAGCTAATTTATGTTTAACATATATCTCGCTCATATCTACACTTTGTCTTAGCAGTATTGCAAGCGGCTTCGCGATAGTGTTTGCAGTTTTTTTTAACAAAATCGCTGGAACTCCATCTGGTCCGGCTGCCGATCCATTTTTAATTTCGTTTATAGCCGTGACAATATCTGCTTCATTAATATCTATATCCGTTAGATATTCAACATTTTCTTCTCTCATTTCTGTTTCATTATTCTCATTCGCAATTCTTGGTGTGAACTCACTCTTATATTTTTCTGCTAATATGTAGCATATTTCCCTTTTTTTTTCATTCGTTAGCCGTCCTTCAATTCTTAGAGGGCCTATATCTAATCTCCCTTTATTCATCTTTTTTGCATAGGAGTAAAGTACTTTGGGGTTTCTTTTTATATTTTGAAGTGTCCTTTCTTCTAAGTCCCTTTTTTCATTTTCTTTCGACGGTATAATCTTTTGTTCTGCATTTTCTATCTTACATTTTATTTCCCTCATTTTCCACACATTTTTTTCTTTTGCAAGATTTTTCTTCCACTTTCTAATTTTCTGAAATAAGATCCTTCTGTCTCTTGGTATGCACGTCTTTTGTTTATTGTTTTTCTTCGGTACATATTTTTCAACAATTTTCTCCAGTATTTTGTACAGTATGTCCGTATTTACCTGTATATTATCACTTACAAATACATTTTTCCATTCTTTATTCAGTTCTTCATTTATTTCTGACCATTTTATATTCTTACTGTAAAAATTATATTTTCCATATCCTTCCCAAAGTTTTGTGCTTTTATTAATTCTGCGATCACTTGCTTTGGAATGGACTATCAATTCTATGACATTGTGGTCTGAAATTCTCATGTTATACACTATTATTTCTTTAACATAATTCACCTCATTCACAAATACTAGATCTAGGACATTTTCCTTTCTTGTTGGAATGTGGTTTATATGTTGCATATTATGTTCTAATAGCATTTCTTGAAGCTTTTCAAATTGCCTCTTATCTTCTGCGCTACTATTACTATCTTTTTTATATGTATACATACAACCACTTTCTTCTATCCGTTCTTTCCAATCCACGAAAGGAAAGTTAAAATCTCCGGATAGGAGTATATTCCAGTCTTTATGGTTTCTACATATATCATCTATTTTTTCTATTATTATGTCAAACTCCTTAGTGTTTGGGGGTCTGTAGAGAGAGAGAGAGAGAGAGAGAGAGAGAGAGAGAGAGAGAGAGAGAGAGAGAGAGAGAGAGATTTAAGCCATTAAAAATTAAAAATATTTGAAGAACAAAGCTCTCAGAAGGATATTGGGAGTTAAATGGCAGGATAGGATTAGAAATGAAACTATAAGAGATTACTCGAGTGCCATATGTGGATGACATCATGATGAGGGGTAGTTGGAGAAGGGTTTGTTCATTCTCTTTGAACCCTCCAGGAGAGATTAGTTCACCAAACGTTCAACTGGGCCCCACAAGGCACTAGAAGAGTTGGGAGACCCAGGTCTACATGGCTGAGGACAATGTGGGGTGAATTAGGAGATGATGAATGCAGAAGTATAGACACGACTGGCGAAATCTAACCGAGACCCCTTGCGTCAAGATGAAAAATAAATAATATTTTTAAAGGAAAGGAAGAAAATTCATGAGATAATTAGATAGAGAGATTCAATTAGGGAAGTAATTGAAAAGAGGAAGAAAGAAATAAGGATAAGTGAAATGAGTGTAAATGAAGAAAGAGGATGATGTAGGGAGAACTGATGATGAAAAAATGATGAGGGTAGGAAAAAAGAAATAGATTTTAAAATGACGTGTGGATGAAAAAGAAGAAATAATGACATTATTTTTCGGAACTATAGTAAGAGAAGCAATAGCAAAGATATTAATGCCCTATAGTAATAGTTTTATTATTATTATTATTATTATTATTATTATTATTATTATTATTATTATTATTATTACTACCCATGCTACAGCCTTAGTTGGAAAAGCAGGATGCTAGAAACCCAAAGGGTCCACTAATGAAAATAGTCCATTGAGGAAAGAAAATAAGTTTACACCTAGAATAGTGTGCCCGAGTGTACCCTCACGCAAGAGAACTCTAACCCAAGGGTGAGGCTATGACACTACCCAAGACTAGAGAACAATGGTTATCTACCCTTACCAAGTGGAAAGTAGACATTGCACAATTACATTACAGTGATTAACCTCTTAATAATGACTTAATTAAAGGCTGTTCATGAATATCTGGGGCAAGGGAAAATTGCATTGCCCTATCGAGTAGGACAATGCCCTAGAGACTGACCATATCCACCCAAGCTAGAACTAGGGAACTCTAGGTAATGGCTGCTGAAGATTTGGCAGGTAGACTTATATGCTCCACCAAAGTCACAAAGGTTAATTTCTAAGCTTCAGAACTCATAGGATTTTGAATTTTATGACTTTTGGGTATCTCAAACGCTAAATTTGGAAGATTTCTAGCTCCCAACTCACAAGATTGGCTCTTTGTCAGTTTCCAGATTGCAGGACTTTGAAGGTGTGTACCTTTTATTCAAAATGGCCATGGGTTTCTGTCCAACTTTCAAAGTATATATATTTTTTTTAGCTTCTAAAACTATTAATTGTTTACTTCCATCATATTCTGACAGGAAGGGTATATTATTATTGTTATTATTATTATTATTATTATTATTATTATTATTATTATTATTACCTCCGCCAGGAGGTTATGTTTTCGGTTCGGTTTGTTTGTTTGTTTGTTTGTCTGTCTGTCTGTGGACAACGTAGAGGCCACATTTCTACACGGAATCACTTCAAACTTGGCCAAGTAGTTCCCCAATGTGTATGGAAGAACTGATTAAATTTTGGTCAAGGTCACCCCAAGGTCAAGGTCACAGGGGTCACTGGTGTCACTATGACATAAGTGGCCATATCAAGAGACAGAAATAAAGCACTGACTTTTGCATAAGCCAACAGGGAAGTCCTAGTCCAGGCGCAACCCATGGGTGATGTTCAAATTTATAAAGGTCAAAGGTCAAGGTCAT
>NC_090753.1:61878059-61910559 GCF_036898095.1 Palaemon carinicauda
TACTACTACTACTACTATTACTACTACTACTACTACTACTACTAATAATAATAATAATAATAATATGATGATGATGATGATTATAATGATAATATGTTTGTGTGACATAACAAACTATGCATGGCTTATGATCGTCGATTCATTCTACCTGCCTTTCGAACTCTAAAAACAGAGATATAATGACAATATCACTTAAATATTTCTGCTACGTGGTAGCACCATATCTGCTTATATCAAGAACGTTTGTTGAAAGAAGATTAACTTTGTTTTTCTTTTCTTTTCAGGTACGAGTTGGAATTGTTTACACGATGATTTCACTATTAGGGAGGATCATCTTACTGCAAAATTATTATTCTTTTGATAATACAGTAAGTTATTCATAATATTACACCGTTAAAAACTTGCATTGAAAAATGGTAAATGCCTGGCAACATTTATTCCAGGATTTTTACCGTGATCAAAACGTATATATTGACGTAAAGGAGTGATATAACGGTCACGAACCCGTTAAAGATAATAATAAAGTATGGTAACATTACGGTCGCCTGTATTTTACTGAAATACGGCTGAGAACGGGATATTTATTCGTAGAATTTTCGATTGAAATTACGGATTTTTAAGAGTGTAGGTAAAGATTATATAGATTGCATGATAATGAATGAATGAATTATTTGAGGTTTTCTGGCATTCTGACATGCATAATGATAATATTATGTAGTTGAACGGGTTTTATGTGTTTTGCCGGTTATTTTTCATATAATTCGAGTACATTTATAATAATCACTGTTGAAAAAATACACTAATTTTAATCGGAAATTCTCCGTAAAATATACTGTTCTCAGCCGTATTTCAGTAAAATACAGACCGTAATTTTACCATACTTTGTTAGTATCTTAAAAGTCATGTTGTTAATGTCTGTAACAGGACGGGAGGAATATGTGAACAGGGTCATGTTGTCGTTTAGGTTGTTATGGTTGTGGTGGCCGATGTGGTAACGTCCCTGACTGGTGAACCCTAGACTACGGTTAGAGTCCTGCTCAAGCTCGTTATTTCCTTTGGTCGCTGTAACCTCATCATCCTTGTGAGCTAAGGAATGGGTGTTTGGGGGACCCTATATGTCTACCAGCTGAGTCATCAGCAGCCATTGGCCGTCCCTCCTTGGTCCTAGCCTGGGTGAAGAGGGGGCTTGGGCGCTGGTCATATGTATATACTGTATGGTCAGTCTCTATAACATTATCCTGTTTGATAGGCCAATGTCACTGTCCCTTGACCCTGCCATTCATGGTTGGCCTTTAAACCTGTAAATCAGTCACATTAAAAAACAAAAATCTTTCAGTCCCAGATTCTCTGTATCAAAGAATGCCATCTTTGACAAACTTTTTTTTTTTTTTTTTTTGCTCCCAAGAGGTGTGACTGACCTTGTGAACTTCAATAGCATAACTCATAGTACCTTGACTAGTGTACGTGACCTGTCAAAAATGACGGCTTAATATTAAGATAGATATGCACATATAGCCCCCTCTTTCACTAGGGTATGACTAATTCCTCTCCCCCCCCTACACGTGGGACGGGGAGCGTGACCAGAAAGATATATATATATATATATATATATATATATATATATATATATATATATATATATATATATATATATATATATATATATATACTGTATATAGCTAGACACTTGCTCTTTATTAAATAGAGGAGATTACATATCTCGCGAAAAGAATGAATGGTGAATGATAAACTCAATGACTCTCTCAGTGAAAGACGCTCTATAACTACGAACCTTTGTTAACGGACCCAAATATTCTGTCAATAAATTGAACGTTAACCAAAATGGACTCGATTAAGCCAACAGCGGAAAATGGATTGGACCAATAATACCGACACAAATGCCACGCTTTCTGCTGTCAGGTGGTTTTGACGGGGATTAAAAACCAATGCCTTGTTCTAGGGGGGGGGGGGGATTATAAAAGATTGTTTAGCAATGTAAATGTCTTTTCCCAAATGTGTGGTTTCCGTGGGATTTGTTTTAACAAATCAAAATTAGTTTCGAGTTAGGATTCTTCAGCTCTATTTTGCTGTAGATGTTCGTGGTAATTTATCTGCTGAGTTTTGTGTTTTCATGAAGATTGTGTTTATCCCATGTCTTAATCATCTTTAGTTCATATATAATTATTATTACTATTGCTACTTGCTAAGCTGCAACCCTAGTTGGAAAAGCAGGATACTGTAAGCCCAAGGCCCTAACAGGGAAAATGGCCCAGTGAGGAAAGGAAATAAGCTACAAGAGAAATTTAAGAACAATAATAATATTAAAATAAATCTTTCATATATAAACTTTTAAAACTTCAAAATAATAAGAGGAAGAGAAACGAGATAGAATAGTGTGCCCGAGTGTATCCTCTAGCAAGAGAACTCCAATCCAAGATAGCGGAAAACCATGGTACAGAGGCTATGGCACTACCTTAAGATTAGAGAACAAGGGCTTGATATTGGAATTTCCTTCTCCTAGAAGTGGCTATAAAGAATCTAACGAAGATAATTGATATGTATGAGGAAAAAGGATACACTATATTTAATTTTTTTAATGAGGCGCAATTGTGCTGACTTGCAGGGGTGCCCTTTTAGCCCGAAAAAGTTTCCCAATAGCTGATTGGTTAGAATTATTTTGTCCAACCAATCAACTAGTAGGAAACTTTTCCGAGCTAAAAGGGCACCCCTGCGAGTCAGTGCAAATACGCCTCATTAAAAGAAATTGATTAAAGTGTCTCCTTTTTCCTACATCTTAATTGTCTTCGTTATATCCTTTATAGCTACTTTCTTTAAAATACACAGCCTTAAACTAACCCTATCGAGTCTCATATCACTCTGTTATGTCTGTTCTCATCTTCCACATTCATTAAATTTATAGCGTTCTCATGCTTTTGTTTGTATAAAGTTTTTATAGTTTGTATATGATAGGTCTAATTTAATGTTAATGATCTTAAAATATTTTTCTTTGATTGTTATTACTTCTCTTGTATTTAATTTATTTCCTTGTTTCCTTTCCTCACTGGGCTATTTTTCCTGTTGGAGCCATCGGCGTTATAGCATCATGCTTTTCCAACTATGGTTGTAGCTTAGCTAATAATAATAATAATAATAATAATAATAATAATAATAATAATAATAATAATAAGGCTGTTAACAATATATATGAAGGAAAAGTATTATTATTTTTTGTCTTTTTCGTCTAGACAAATTCTTCACGTTTTGAAAAAGACGAGACTATTTCTTCAATCCTATTGTGGCTCGTAAAAGTCTCCAAAGGGCAGGGTCCTTACACTAGGATACGTTTCAGAGAGAGAGAGAGAGAGAGAGAGAGAGAGAGAGAGAGAGAGAGAGAGAGAGAGAGAGAGAGAGATATTGGTTAATTTCTCTTTGTGTCTGTCTGTTTCCGTTGTTAAATTGATTGCGTATGATCTGTTTTCCTGGTTTAGTTTGGTTTTGTATATATTGCCAGTCTGCTGTTGCCTAATTGAATGTAATTTTTTTTTTTTTTTTTTTTTTTTTGAAAATGCATTGTTGATAGGAGAAAAATTAAGTATATAATGGGAGAGCTTGCGATATGCTCATGATCACTGGATGTTGAGCATGATTTTATGTAGGCCTACTGATTATAAATATAAACTACTTGATTTTATAAGCAATAAATTACACATTAGTTATATTCGAAAGACATTACGGAATAGCCAAAGAAATCTAGTATATTTTTTCCACATTGTTTAATGGCTGCTCATGAATGGCAGAGTCAAGGAACAGTGACATTGCCCTATCGAGCAAGGCAAATGCCCTAGAGGTTGACCATTTTACATATGACCAACGTCCAAACCCCCCTCTCCACCCAAGCTAGGACGAAGTAAAGCAAGCACTGGTTGCTGATGACTCAGCAGATAGACCTATAGGCTCCCCAAAACCCCCCCCCCATCCTTAGCTCACAAGGATAGCGAGGTTGTAGCGACCAAAGAAACTAACGAGTTTGAGCAGGACTCCAACCCTAGTCTGGCAATCACCAGGCAAGGACGCTACCACCAAGCCATCCTAACCCTGAAATGTAATCTAAAAAAAAAAACATAAAATGGAAGTTACGAGTAAGGGACAAGAAAATAAAATATAAGACGAAAGAACAAGAAAAACGGAAGTAGAGAGCATGGGGGTAAATTCAGAATTAAAAGTAGAGAGAAAATTCTCATAAAAGTTCCCATTCAGAAAAAAAGCCTTTTTGCCTCCATCTTTCGACACGAAAAGAAAATGCCAAAGATCTGTTTCACTCTGGAAAAAACGCGAACAACTATTGGGAAAGGTTTTTCTCTCTCTTTGCTTTTTCTATATATTTTCTGTCAGATCTGAATCCTTTTACACCTCATCGATGAATTTACTTGTTATGTATGTTAGCGAGCATTTGTTTTACAATTGAGCACGTTTGCATAAGTACTTTCATCATTAATATCATCATCAATCATCAGTTATTCATTGTAAAATGTTTCATTTTTAAGGATATTCTCTTGTCACAGTCTCGCAGCCTCTCTCTCTCTCTCTCTCTCTCTCTCTCTCTCTCTCTCTCTCTCTCTCTCTCTCTCTCTCTCTCTCTCTCTCTCTCTCTGGAGTTAATTTTGTGACTAATTACTGCCTTTATAAAGGCAGGAATAATAGAGTATTCTATCAATCCTGTATAAAGGGAACTCTATGCAAGGTAGTCGTCTTGTCCATGACGATGAAAATCACTTAAATAAATTATAGTAGAGTCACTGGATTATATAATGTTAATCAAACTTCTAGTTATTCTAGTTAATTGTGTTATTTTCATCACGTTTTATTGATTTATAACAATGAATAAGATGTTTTAATCAATATAAATGCTCAGCATTTAATGTAAGAAATATTAAGGAATTATTGCTATCTGGCAGTTACGGACTTTTGCGCAGCCCAACAGAGATACAGAGTAGCGTTGCTTTTTTGCTGTTATTTGAACGTAAATTACAGTTACGTAATCTGAATATAATAATTTTGTGCTTGTGAATCATATTGATTTTGTGTAAGATTTATTGGAATGCAATTGAAGTAGTCATGCAACAAGATCATCGTGGGTGGATAGAGATTAGTTTTAAGGTAAGCGACTCGTAAAGACGTAAATTGTCCCCATTTCGAATTAATCCTGGGATTACTGTGGATTATTTAATATAAGACTTGATTGTAACCTTATATTTGCTTTTATAAAATAAATATTTATATTCCGAATGTTACATACTAATATTGAGTTCAGTTAATTTAGTTTATTACTCGCCAATGCACACAACAAATATCTATAGGCTAATACCCGAATGTGGTTTAAATTCACTAATGCACCAAACGTAAATTCTTGATTTATCATTGTTGCCACGTGTAAGAAAGAACATTTCATATCATATTTTGTTGTCTTTATCTTCGCAAATTATTATCAAGATAATTGTAAAGGAGTCTTCGTATATCAGTGGCCAGTTTCTCCTGCGTGCATAATAAATGGTTATTAACTAACCTAAATTTCCCCCTAACCTAACCTACAAGCCATGTCCTTACCTACTTGCATAAGGTGGAGGGGGCTAACTCCCTTTTGTGACCCCCTTACACTGCCATATTCTTAGTCAGTCATCATCATACATACAGGTGGCCTCTCTCATACATACATCCCATTGTAAATTTATCTGTTCGACCATTTTAATATTATTTTTGGTGTAAACGTTTAGGTTAGGTTAGGTTGCAGATTTCAAATTGCCGGTTAGAACTCGATTACCTAGAGTCAGGATGCAGTCTTTTTAGATATGTTTTATTAATGTATTTTCATGGGCTTTGAACGATTTTTGGCATTTTGTTGACCCAGAAAAGTAGAGAGAGGGAACAAGTGGTCTGTAAAGAATATTTCTCAGAATACCTTTTTGCATACAGTAGTACACTGTAAGGGTTTTGCTTTTTTATATTGTAACTTTCTCTTCCCTGCACTGTTATTAGACCAACCTGTGTAAGCTAGCTCCTGTTTGGTTGTGTTTGAATTTTTGTGACGTTCTTCCTCGCAAGTCCTTGTATATAAACTCAATGATTGTTTAATTAAGTTTAGTCGCATTCACCTTGTCTCACAGTTATTACGCAATGGCTCTCTCTCATACAGTACTTTAAAAATCTTCCATTGGTGTGTGTAGGGATGCTTCCTAGGTACTGCACTGTACTTATTTCTATGGGGTGTGAAATGCTGAATGCCTTAGAATGCATACAGTAAAATGATAGTGAATGTCCTATAGAGTAGGGTTCCTCTTCAGTATAAGTCGAGAAAAGATTCCCTGAAAGTAAAGTAAGTAAAGCAAGAATTTTGTTGCATATATGAACAAGATTTTACATTTGCATCTTATAAAATTATAGAATAGACGTCAAAGGTTTTTGTATGTGAGTAAACCGCTTTTAACAACTTGTTTTCTTAATCTACGCTCAAATAGCATTTCACAATCATTAGGGTTAAACCCAAAACAAGTAAACATTAAGTACCTGGTCCAAGCTTAGAAGGAGATGGGCTTGTACACTGGTGGGTCTATTCGGTTATTGCTACCCAGTAAATGCTTGAATAAAACCATAATACGAGTCATTTACCTTAATATAAACTACAAATGTTGTAGGTTACGGAAAGGGGTGAGTCTAATCGGGATTGCATAAAATGGTATTATTATAGAAAAAGATGGGACAAGATTTGGGTGCATATTGAAAAACTAATTTTCTTCGAAAATGACCTTTATTTCCGTCGCAAATAAATAGTTATAAAGATATATCCTAATATATCCTACGGTAATGGGGTCTGCTTAGTGGGAACCAGGGGTTTTGGGTGGTGGAGAATTTTCGGGTGAATTGATAAATAATGGTACAGTAAAACTAACCTTTTTTTCTCTATATATTCTCTGGGAGGTATAACAAATCCCCGAAAAATTGCACAAAATATGGGGATCCTCTTCCCCTGAAATGGTTATTTCATTCTTTTGTTTACATATTCTAAGTTGGATGTTTCTGCTCCTGTTTGTGGGTTTGTGCATGATTTCTTTCATGATTATGAGTTTATATTTTTGCTCACAAACCCGCCTTCTTCTTGCTCCATGACGAGTTTATACTTCCTGTGCACGCATGTCATTTTACCATGCTTACCATGTTTACCATATTTGGGCATGTATGTACACAGGAGTGTGACGTAGGCGGTTCTGTGACACAAACCGTTTTCTCCAACAACGTTTCATTTCCTTTGAAGCTGTGTTACATGTTGGATGAGCCTCATGGAGTTCAAAGTGACAAAGTGTAATGGTTGCTCTTTTGGCTATTTTGATGCTATAGCCAAGTTTCACGGTACTCCTAGTGTAGTGAAAAAAAATTCAAAAGCTCATTGTGCTACCCCTTAAAGCTTAATATCCCAAGTGCAATTCTGACTTAGCTTTTAGGGAAAACAACCACATTTCCTACTGCAACGCTTCTGTAAAGATTGCCAAGACAAAAAAAAATAAAAAAAAGAGACATAGGTGTCAATCTTAAGATAAGGATTTATTTGTTATTTACTTTTAGTTTGTGACCTGGGAGAGGGGGTCCGGGGGCTTGCCCCCTGGCCAGGGGTTGTGATCGGAAAACTACTAGGTTAGGTGGGTTTGTTAGGTTATGTACCCTTCTACAAATGTCAAAAGTGTTAACTAATATCGTTTTGTGACCTGGGAAGAGGGGTCCAGGTCCAGCTAGTGTTTGTGACCTGGGAACTACAGTACTAGGTTATGTTAGGTGGGTTTATTAGGTTCTTTACCCTTTTAGAATTCTCGAAAGTGTTAAATAGTTATGTTTTTTCACACCCAAAATCCCAGGTTCCCACCTGTGTCCTTCGGGAAGAGGGGGGATCCATAACGGTAGAACGGCTAATTTGCAGTGGAAATTAAGTTCAAGTTCGTTGAAAGTACATGATTTACTGTATTCAAAGTTTTTTTTTCTCTTGGAAATGTTGTCCCGTGTTTTTCTATAAATTTACCTTTAAAACTATGATTTACTAAAAAAACTATAGATGTCTCAGTATTATTTATTGATATAACCTATTTATTTTGTTTCCTTTGTAACTGCCTTATTAGCCATAATGACCTTATTAGTAAACTGAGATATTTTGGTGGGGGAAATTAGAAATGGTGAAGTGTGCTAACATTGTAAGATAGCCTATGCCGTAAACATAAGACATGCAGGTGAAAAAGTCTACACTGTAGCCTACTATATGAATTGCTTTTGTAATTTATGTTTGAACTTTTGTAGGAAAACTGTTTCAACTATAGTATATGTGATTCCTACCACAAACACATAGTTTTTAAGGTAGTTTTTAAGGTAGTTTGGGTGTGACTCATAGTTTTTAAGGTAGTTTGGGTGTGACAAATTACACTCTTATTTATGTATGAAGTGTTACCATATTTATCAATTGTGACATAAGTAAGTGTTCAGTCTATGATATTTTATGCCCTATCTTCTTCATAGTGACGACTTTAGGAATAGCCAATTGTGACTTGTTTAGTAGAAAGAAATTTTGTTGGTTAATCAGTGGTTTAGTGTTATGTTTGTAAATATTTTGTAAGTGCCGGGATTGAAGATTTTCAAGTAATATTGGCCAAATATTATCTCTGCAGTACTTGTACCCTTTTTTATTTACGATAATATCTTATGGTTTGCTGAAATTTGTTTTTAATCCTGTACTGTACTAAGGTTTTCAAAGTAGCCTACAGTTCTTTTTCTATTGAAGATTCTGATATAACTTTCACATATGACATATTTTTTATTGGAATTAGGTGGTTAACCCAAGTGAACACATAACACACATAAACAAGAATAATAACAATGGGAAAATCAGTGTTTTAAGGCTGGTAAACACCTAAAGATCTAAAAGCCGTAAAGAGTGCATCCTAACCTAACCTAGGTACAAGGTCCTAGCCTTCTCTATGGTGCCCCAAGTCATTTTGCTTGCTTCCATAACTAACCCCCTCCATTGTAATCCCCTAGCATTGTAAAGGTATAGGTATGAGTGATTAGTTAACCGACCATTTCCTACAGAATTGAATGTCGAAGTACTGTACAAGCAAATCATGCCATAAATTATCATAAAGTTTTATTTCCTAATTAAAATCAAGAGTTTATGCTATACTAAAATTAAGTACATTATTCTAAAGGTAAGAATAACAAATTGACGGGGAACTGCCACCAAACCAAAGCCAAGATGGCAAAGTCCATTGGTGAGAAATCACTTTGGCAAGTGATACCACTTTGAAGATGCACACATAGCCTACCCTTTGATCTCGGCAATAACTCAAACTATGTTGGTTGATGACTCTCTGAAATAAGAAACACTCCAAAAATGTCAAAATCCATCTGTAAATATTTGTGACAACTGTATCTCATTAATTCAAAATTTACATCAATCATCATATTTCATGTGCATATTAATGCTGAAAGCTGTGTTACTTTGATTTTTGTTTTTGAATAATTAGGAAATATATAATTTTCAATATTAAACTTAGCCGGTGATCATATAAGCTGTCAGCTCTGCTGCCCGACAGAAGAACCTAAGGACAAAATACGCCAGCGATCGCTATACAGGTAGGGGGTGTACATCAACAGCGCCATCTGTCGAGCAGGTACTCAAGTACTCCAAGTAAACACAGAACCAATTTTCTCTCTGTCGTGCCACCGGCAAGACCTACTAAATACGCTGTTGCTTACTGGATTGATTTTCACAGTTTTGGTGAAGTACTCATTTCTAGTTATTAGCTTTCGCTTTGCAGAGGTTATCTTCAATACTTCCTTGCATTCTTTGATTGAATTTTGGATTATTTGTTGACGACTTGGATAGATTTTGAATTCCCCCTTTGACTAATTCAAGATGTCTGACCCTTCTCAAGTCCCCAAATACAGGAAGTGTAGTGCTAGGGACTGTTCAAGGCGTCTTCCGAAGGCCTCTATCGATCCTCACACCATTTGTTCCAATTGTCGGGGTAAAACCTGTCAATTGGAAGATCGATGTGAGGAATGCGTTGGGCTTTCGGAATTCGATTTTCTCGAATTCCTGAAATATTCACGTAGGCTAGAGAGAGATAGAGTCAGGAGGAGTTCGTCTCGCTCAGTTGATTTTTCCTCTCCCCATGCCCCACAACCTATTCCTCCCCCTGTAGTGGTTACTCCTGATCCCCCTTCTAGCACTCAACAACCTTCGATGGCAGATATGATGCGTGCTATCCAGGCTCTGGGTGAGAGAGTCGAGTCATTGGCGAGTGACCGCAACCAACTCATGGCTGACGTCAGGGAGTTGAAGGGTAAGAGTGCAGTGGGAAGTGAAGTGAGTGGTAGTGCTGTGAAAAGTGTTAGTGTTGCGCATGAGGGTGCGTCTGTTCGTGCCTGTCGTCCTCCCAGTCCGGGACCTCTTGCAAGCTCCCAAGCCCAGGGGAGAAGCAATGTCGTACGACCAAAGGGTTCGACAGGCTTTAATCAGCGGACAGACGTTCCCTCCGTGGTTTCGGACGTATCTTGCCAATATCGCCCCACCCACAAGAAGACGAGAGAGCCCGTTCATTCCTCGTCTGCGGAAGAGGTTTCATGCCAGAAACGATGGACCAAGGTCTCACGGCCTCTCAAAAGCAAGGTCCCTTCCGCGCAAGTCCAACGGCCCAGGTGTAGCCACTGGGTCAGTTCGGACTCGCTGCAGTCTTCCGATGACTGCACACCTCCTAAGAGAGGCAAAGTGGTACCGCAACAGGCAGTAACACCGTCTGTTGCCGCACCTGCTGCTGTAGACCCTAAGTGGTCTTTGCTACAGTCTATGCAGACACAGTTAGCATCTTTTATGCAGGAGTATCGTGCGGAGAAGGTTGACGCTGCACCCGTTAGCCTACAACCAACCACGGTTGTGCGTCCAGTAGACGCTGAGGCTACCTTCTCCCGCACTCCAGCTGTGAGAGTCCCACCACCCATGCGCAGTGTACCCTGCCAGCCGCACGTTGACATTCACCGACGCACGGAACCCTCCGTTGACGTTCGCGAGTTACCACAACAACAGGAGGGTGGAGTTAAGTTGCTTTGTTTTGACGCTGTGCGTCAACCTCCGCAACCCACTGTGGTTACCGCTACTCGCCCGCAGCAGACTAGACAGTCAGGAGTAGAAGCTTTGCGTCCCCACACAGCTATGGTTGTTGCCAGCTCACAGACTGACCAACAGTTCCATGACGTTGCGTCCAGTGCAGTCACGCATGCACCCGTGCTGCCGGACTCAGCCGACCAGCTGATTCCTACTCCTTTGCCGCTTCCTCCTCAACATTCAGACGATGGACTCTCTGATGATGACGACGCTGCACATCTTGACGACCCGCACACGGACATCGACGAACCCAAGACCACGTCTCCCTCCTTGGACTTTAGGAAAGTGCTTGCACTGTTCAAGGATTTATATCCTGATCAGTTTGTGTCTGCAGCACCACGCTCTCCTCCCTCTGAGTTCGCTTTAGGCACGCAGTCATCCGCACCTGCCTTTACGAAGCTCGTCCTCGCCCGCTCGTCCAAGAGAGCTTTAAGAGTGCTGGGAGATTGGTTGCAGTCCAAAAAGCAACTTGGGAAGACAGCTTTCATGTTTCCCCCTGCCAAGCTTGCTTCCAGATCTAGCGTCTGGTATGCCACGGGAGAAGTTCTCGGCTTGGGAGTTCCTGCCTCTGCCCAGGGCGACTTCTCAAGTGTTGTAGACTCTCCCCGCAGGCTGGCCATGAGACGCTCCAAGATTTGTTGGACTCCTTCGGATTTAGACCATCTGATGAAAGGAGTATTCAGAGCGTTCGAAGTTTTTAACTTTTTGGACTGGTGTTTGGGAGCGTTGAGCAGGAAGACCTCCCCTTCTGACAAGGAAACTTCCATGCTCATAATGTCCTGCATGGACAAAGCCATACGGGACGGTTCTAGTGAGCTTGCGGCTTCTTTCGTTTCCGGGGTCCTCAAGAAACGGGAACACCTTTGCTCCTTCTTGTCAGCTGGAGTAACCCCATGTCAAAGATCGGAGCTTATGTTTGCTCCTCTCTCGAAGTGCCTCTTCCCTGAGGAGTTGATCAAGGAGATTGCTGCCTCCTTGATTCAAAAAGACACACATGACCTGGTTGCGTCATCCGCACGCAAAGCCACCCCTTTGCCCTCCGTGTCTAGACCCAGGATGGATACTCCAGCGTCAAGGTTCATTCCGCCCTTTCGTGGCAGAGCCTCCAGCAGAGGAGGTGCTCGTGCCAAAGGTCAACGTGGGAGCAAGAAGAAAGGTTCCAAGTCCTTTAGAGGCAGAGTCTGACTGCCACCTTCTTCAGACAGCAGTGGGAGCCAGGCTCAAGAACTACTGGCAGGCCTGGGAGAACAGGGGCGCAGACGCACAATCTGTGAAGTTACTCAGAGAGGGGTACAAGATTCCATTCTTGCGCAAGCCCCCTCTAGCAACAACTCCCATCGACCTCTCTCCCAGGTACAGAGAGGAGGACAAGAGACTAGCTTTGCAGCAAGAGGTGTCTCTCTTACTACAAAAGGGAGCGGTAGTCAAAGTCCGGGACCATCAATCCCCGGGCTTCTACAACCGTCTCTTCTTAGTCGTCAAGAAGACAGGAGGGTGGAGACCGGTGCTAGACGTCAGTGCTCTGAATGTCTTTGTCACAAAGCAGACGTTCGCCATGGAGACGACAAAGTCGGTTCTAGCATCGGTCAGGAAGGAAGACTGGATGGTCTCTTTAGACCTCAAGGACGCTTACTTTCACGTCCCCATCCACCCAGATTCCCAACCTTTTCTAAGGTTCGTTTACGGGAAGGTTGTATACCAATTTCAAGCCCTGTGCTTTGGCCTAAGCACGGCGCCTCTTGTTTTTACGAAACTGATGAGGAATATTGCCAAATTCCTGCATTTAGCAGACATCAGAGCCTCCCTCTATTTGGACGACTGGCTTCTAAGAGCTTCGTCAAGTCGTCGCTGTCTGGAGAATCTAAAGTGGACTCTGGATCTGACCAAGGAATTGGGTCTCCTGGTCAATATGGAAAAGTCCCAACTCGTCCCATCCCAAACTATAGTGTACCTAGGAATGGAGATTCAGAGTCAAGCTTTTCGGGCTTTTCCGTCGGCCCCCAGAATCAGTCAAGCCCAAGAATGCATCCAGAACATGCTAAAGAAGGACCGATGTTCAGTCAGACAGTGGATGAGTCTGATAGGGACGCTTTCATCACTGGACCAGTTCATTGCGTTAGGGAGACTGCACCTCCGACCCCTTCAATTTCACCTAGCTGTTCACTGGAGAAAGGACAAGACGCTAGAAGCGGTCTCCATCCCTATTTCCGAGAAGATGAAGTCTTCACTGACTTGGTGGAAGGACAACATTCACCTCAGAGAGGGTCTGCTACTGGCTGTTCAGACCCCCAACCACGTTCTCTTCTCGGACGCATCGGACACGGGCTGGGGTGCGACATTAGACGGTCGGGAATGCTCGGGCACGTGGAACGCGGATCAAAGAACGTTACATATCAACTGCAAGGAGCTACTGGCAGTTCATCTGGCCTTGAGAAGCTTCAAGTCCCTCCTTCTAGGCAAGGTGGTGGAGGTGAACTCCGACAACACCACAGCCTTGGCGTACATCTCCAAGCAAGGAGGGACTCATTCGATGACGTTATACGAGATCGCAAGGGACCTCCTCACCTGGTCAAGAGATCTAAACCTGTCTCTTGTAATGAGGTTCATTCAAGGCAACATGAATGTCATGGCAGACCGCCTCAGCCGGAAGGGTCAAATCATCCCAACAGAATGGACCCTTCACATGAATGTATGCAAGAGACTATGGGCCTTGTGGGGCCAACCTACCATAGATCTATTTGCAACCTCGATGACCAAGAGGCTCCCAATTTATTGCTCGCCGATCCCGGACCCAGCAGCAGTTCATATAGATGCCTTTCTTCTGGATTGGTCCCATCTAGACCTTTATGCATTCCCCCCGTTCAAGATTGTCAACAGAGTACTGCAGAAGTTCGCCTCTCACGAAGGGACAAGGTTGACGTTGGTTGCTCCCCTCTGGCCCGCGAGAGAATGGTTCACCGAGGTACTGCAATGGCTAGTGGACGTTCCCAGAACACTTCCTCTAAGAGTGGACCTTCTGCGTCAGCCACACGTAAAGAAGGTACACCCAAGCCTCCACGCTCTTCGTCTGACTGCCTTCAGACTATCGAAAGACTCTCGAGAGCTAGAGGCTTTTCGAAGGAGGCAGCCAGAGCGATTGCTAGAGCAAGGAGGACATCCACTCTCAAAGTCTACCAGTCGAAGTGGGAAGTCTTCCGAAGCTGGTGCAAGTCGGTATCAGTATCCTCAACCAGTACCTCTGTAACTCAGATAGCTGACTTCCTTTTATACCTAAGGAAGGAAAGATCGCTTTCAGCTCCCACGATCAAGGGTTACAGAAGCATGTTGGCAGCAGTCTTCCGTCACAGAGGCTTAGATCTTTCCAACAACAAAGATCTACAGGACCTCCTTAAGTCTTTTGAGACCTCGAAGGAGCGTCGTTTGGCCACACCAGGTTGGAATTTAGACGTGGTACTAAGATTCCTTATGTCAGAAAGGTTCGAGCCACTACAATCAGCCTCCTTTAAAGATCTCACTTTGAAGACTCTTTTCCTCGTCTGCTTAGCAACAGCTAAAAGAGTCTGTGAGATACACGCCTTCAGCAGGAACATCGGATTTTCATCTGTAACGGCTACATGTTCCTTACAGCTTGGTTTTCTAGCCAAAAACGAACTTCCTTCTCGTCCTTGGCCTAAATCGTTCGATATTCCAAGCCTTTCTAATTTGGTCGGAAATGAACGAGAAAGAGTCTTATGCCCTGTTAGAGCTCTTAAGTACTATTTGAGACGAACTAAATCTTTACGAGGGCAGTCAGAAGCTTTATGGTGCGTTATTAAGAAACCTTCTTTACCTATGTCGAAGAATGCAGTTTCCTATTATATCAGACTTTTGATTCGAGAAGCTCATTCCCATCTGAATGAGGAAGACCATGCTTTGCTGAAGGTAGGGACACATGAAGTTAGAGCTGTCGCAACTTCAGTAGCCTTCAAACAAAACAGATCTCTGCAGAGTATAATGGACGCAACCTATTGGAGAAGCAAGTCAGTGTTCGCGTCATTTTATCTTAAAGATGTCCAGTCTCTTTATGAGAACTGCTACACCCTGGGACCATTCGTAGCAGCGAGTGCAGTAGTGGGTGAGGGCTCAACCACTACATTCCCTTAATCCCATAACCTTTTTAATCTTTCTCTTGAAATGTTTTTTATTGTTGTTTTTGGGTTGTCCGGAAGGCTAAGAAGCCTTTCGCATCCTGGTTGATTTGGCGGGTGGTCAAATTCTTTTCTTGAGAAGCGCCTAGATTAGAGGTTTTGATGAGGTCCTTTAGTATGGGTTGCAACCCTTCATACTTCAGCTCCTAGGAGTCGCTCAGCATCCTATGAGGATCGCGAGGCTCAGTAAGGAAGACGTACTTAAAAAGGCAGAGTAATTGTTCAAGTCGACTTCCTTACCAGGTACTTAGTTATTTTATGTTTGTTATTTTGAATAACTGCTAAAATGAAATACAAAATACTTAGCTCTTAAATGTAAACATATAATGCTGGTCTCTACCCACCCCCCTGGGTGTGAATCAGCTTATATGATCACCGGCTAAGTTTAATATTGAAAAATGTTATTTTCATTAGTAAAATAAATTTTTGAATATACTTACCCGGTGATCATATATTAAAGGACCCTCCCTTCCTCCCCAATAGAGACCCAGTGGACCGAGGAGAAAATTGGTTCTGTGTTTACTTGGAGTACTTGAGTACCCGCTCGACAGATGGCGCTGTTGATGTACACCCCCTACCTGTATAATGATCGCTGGCGTATTTTGTCCTTAGGTTTTTCTGTCGGGCAGCAGAGCTGACAGCTTATATGATCACCGGGTAAGTATATTCAAAAATTTATTTTACTAATGAAAATAACATTTTTCAATATTTCATGATATGTTGCTCCATGACATAGCACCCACTCAGTGTAAAGAGGTTAGGTAAAGATACTTCTGTGTATTTGACTTTTGTAATCTCTGGTGCCATAGGTGTCTTTAGACAAGTAGGACTGTGTTAAGGATTGTGTAAGTGTATTCATTGGAAATGAATGTCAGAAGTCAAAATGACTTGTAAGATTATCAGCAACAGAAACTTACCAAACAGAACTTAAATACATTATTCGCTACTTATAAAATTGCATATATGGGTCACAGTTTATGGCAATGTTACCTAAATTAGGTCTTCTGATGTTATCTAGCTGGGTCTTTAGTCTCAATTTACTCCCAATCCATTAACATTAACTAAAAAATTGGAGAGTGGTATTTACGGGGCTGCTTCCGAACTTAACCTAACAGGTAATGACCAGGTTACAGCCTACCCTGATCTGACTTTAGATGAAGGTAGATGACCTTTTCCCCCTCATGTGATCCCTTGGTTACCCTTCACTTATTGTTGTATATTGTCAGCCCTTGATATTTGCGGGGATTAGTTAACGGAGATAGGTGCGAAAAGCGAGAATCCATGAATACTTGCTGCTCTAGGGTGGGTCAACTCTGTCCATTGCCTAGGTAAACAATAAGACTATGTTACATACACAAATAATGTAACAGGAAAACATAGTTGCTCCTATCTAATAACACTTCCTGATACTCTAGTATATATTACTGTAACATATGTACAGTACTATCACTACATTATAGCATACAGTACAGTAGTTATCCAAGATAACACTCGTAAGTTTTCACTGTTTTCGGAAGGTCAACTTGCACTGTTCCAATTCACCGTTCACATAACTTATATCTACATTACTACTGTAAAGTACGTCATTTTGTATACAGTATTATACAGCAGTTAATATAACACTGATGCTAATACACAATGAATACACTACCACAATAAGAATTAAAAGAAAAAGTATGGGTATAACACCACCAACCATTTACGTACAAAGTTCTACGCAGCCGTCTACTGGTGTGTTGGTTAGTGTAATGTACGAATCACACTTTATACTAAAATCAGTATAAACACACTGAATAAGTACAGGTTTTTGACATCGCTTCTTTTCACATCACAACTGGATTTTGCACTAAAAGTGGGGGATGCACATGCGAGGAGAGACGATGCGAGACTGAGGCCGAGTTAGCGAGTAAGGGTGTGTTTTGTTGTGTGGAGAGAAAAGCGTCGCGAGGCATGCCAGGTGCAAAGGAGCGTGGTTGGTTTGAAAACTGCCCAATATGTGATATTTCTAATTAAGTATGTTATGTGGTTCTCTGTACTGTACAGTATTGCGAATGACGGCCAATTCCACAGTGGTAGAACCAGAAAATATTGAATACTTACTGTATACGTATCCTATGACATATATGTAGTTCATCAGTAGGAGAGGCTTATATATTGTTATTCTTGCAATAGGCTTTTTTTCAGTTGGGTTGAAGTTTGGTTCCCTTCTAGAAAGTGCGACATAAATGTTTCTTCCTCCTTTGCTTTTTCCAAAGAGGTTCCCTTGAAAGCAGTTATGGAACCACCACATGCATGATTTTAAAACCTTAAAATTCCTTCACTGAGCCACTGAAAGCATCCCTTCAGAATGATTCATATGCTTGATTTATTGCACTCAAGATTTGTATTCAACAAGGGGTATCTAGTCACAGGTTAGGTAGGACATGGTTTTCTAGGTTAGGTAACATTAGAGAAGGATAATTCAAAGTGCAACCTTGTATTTCTAATTACCACTTGTTTTTTTTTCCTACCCAAAGTGGTATCCGAGTGCTGTACTCTTTTGTATTTACTCAAACGTGGTAGTTTTAGGGGTCAAGTGTTTCAAAGGAAAATAGATGGTAAATTCAATACATTTTACTGGAAACCATCCGCAAATAAAATTTTGACTCTGAACTCGATTATGGGCAATTTGCAAGATTATACTAAAAACTAAATAAACCTTGTGTAATCATATAACAGCATAACCCAAAAATACATCATGTACACAGTTCTTTCCAAATATACCTAAATAGATACAAGGTGGTGGGAGATTTTGCTAAACTACAGAAGCAGGCAAATAGCCTAAGTTAGGTTACTCCAAAATTGTGGCCCAGCCATGTTTAGCCTAAGCAATCTTACACAAAGTTGATACTGACTGCTGGAATCCATAGAAATGAGAACTATATATCCTGCAAGTGTCTCTTAAAAATAAAATACACATTTGTGGCATAAAAGACACAGTAAAGTATTCAAAACCTATTTTTTGGGCTCAAGCCATGGCGTCCTGATGGAAGGTTCCTGTTTGGTAGCTTCCTTGGGTATAAGACTACTAAGATATTCCCAGAGAATTTAACCACAGGTTATCACAGAATTCTAACTTCTGGAGCGAGTATCTCAAAGGTTTCCCTTTAAGACATCGTAATACAACAGGGGACACGCATGTCTGAACGTGCCACATAGCTATCTCCACCCCGAACAGAGTTAATGCTTCGGTGTGTAAGGGCTGAGAATAGCTGGGAGCCGTTCCACAGCTAATCTCACTCGTGGCTACTACTGATACTCGAGACGTAAACAAACGGACGCCATTGCTCTAATGACGTCACGCGCGTCTTTATCCTTTGTTTAGTAGCTGCCCTACTTAGACGGATTTTCCCTTGTGTTATCTTTATCGCTTTGCATCTTCGCTATGTCGTTACCTTCAGCCTCGCCTTCTTCTGGAAAGTTGAGTACAAGGTTCCAGTATTGTTTAATTAAGCTCTGGCCGTAAAGTAAATATTATTTTGCGAAATAATTGATGTTTTGTGGCAGAGCTGTGCCTCTACCGGACCCGCCATTTTATGGCGTCGTTGTTGTTTTGCATGTCTTATTTAGTTAGCCACAACAACGCTTCCGGCATTATATACTAATCGAATACATTAGTTTATTTAGTCTTCATAGCTAGGAACTTTTATATCGTGTTTAGACGCTTTTTATCGGTCATCGATTGACCTCATACCAGTCGGCTACTATAGCCCCCAGGCCAGGAGCCTACATACAAGTGTTCATGCATGATTTATTAGTGATCCTAGACTAAGTTATGAAGATAGTGGCATTATTATTTTACAATACTTTTGACAGTGATGCAAATGTTTTCGCCTTCAGGGACCATATAGGGGATAGGCTAGTCAGTGATTCTTTCTAGCCTAACCTAACCTTAGGACCCCTATATGCTTCCTTCATCCCCTGCCTTGGCATTCCCTCTATTTAGCCTTGATCCCTTTTCTGAGTAAAGGGATTAATTGTCTAATAGAGTATATATCGCCTCTCAGTCCTCCCTAAAGGAATGAACCCCCTTTAGGATTGCGTCTGAGAGTGAGGTTAGGCTAGCCTACCTCTATGGCTAGGATAGTCTATGACTTTCCTGCGATAGCGATATGTCTTCTTCCTTGCCTAGTTCAGGACTTTTAGCCCTGTTCTAGGTCGAGTTAGGAAGGTTTCTCTGTTCCATGCTGAAACTGTACTCTTGCACCGTTTTAGCCGATCAGCCTGATCTTAGGTTAGGGAGTGTCCTCCCTTCCCTTAGTGGCCGCTCTGGTACAGAAACCCTTCCTGGGAAGACCTCTCTCTTCTCCCTCCCCACCTATCTCTTGTATAGCCTAGCCTATGCTTAGGTTAGTTTATACTCATCTGTCCCCTGTCCTACAACTCCTCCTTAGGGTGGATGAGTAGGGCTACCCGAGCTTCCCTGTGCAGTCCGCTCTGGTACATATACCTTCATAGTGTCCTATAAGGTTAGTTACTAGTGTAGTTCTGCATAGGGGAGTCTCCCCCCCCTCTTGGGTGTTCCCTAGCCCTCCCTTGGGCTACCTGCTCCCGGTCCCTAGTGACCCCTGCTTATGGATGTTAGAGCCTGTCTCTATCATGGGTACACCCTCTCAGGGAGGGGGAGGGATGTCTGGAACCCTGACGGTACTTCCTGCATCCCTTCCCCCCTCCCCCTGTCTCTCTATCTATCCGGGTGCCGGTCTCTTGCCGCCTCTACTGTCGGCAATACCTGCCTCCCTCTTGGTGACTTCCCTACCCTTGCCGCCAGCCCCCCGTGTACCGAGGGACTGCCGGCTGCCGCCGGCTACTACCGGCGGCTCTCCTACTCCTATCTAATCGTCCGCTTGCCGGTCGATCACCGGAGTGCCGGCATATACTGCCGGCAACCCGATACTACCTGTACCATCCTTATCCCAGTCACCAACCTGGCATCCTCCGGCTGCCGGAGCCGCCGCTTCCTGCCGGCGTGCCGCCGTTGTGCCGGCGGCCGCCATCCTGGTATCTAACTGACTTTTGAAAATTGTCTGTTCTAATGCCAGAATCTATGCTGGAGCGAGCTCCGGCATGCCGGCGGCTTGCCGGATGCCCCAGAGGCGTCAAGAATACTTGCACCCCCTCACTGTAGCTATCATAAGACTAGGATAGCCCTACATAGCAAATAGATAAGCTGCTTTGCTTTTAAGATCAGTACCTAGTACTGCTCTATTAGTGATCATGCTGTCTCTTTGCATTCTTCTAATTCCAGCATGCTATGTGCATCTTAGCACGGCTGGTTGCCAGAAGCAGTTACCTTTAATGAGGCCTTCTGGCTCTTATCTGGGAACCGAATGAATTCGATCCCAACCTTGTCCTTGGCTTTCCATGGAGTTCCAAAATAATGGGAATCCTAGGAAACTATATCCAATGATCTCGGTCATTTGGATTATCCCAGGACCAAGCTTATGGTAACCAGCCGGGCGAGATGCATGGAGCGTGTTCTCCTTTACTGTTTTCATTCTCTATGCATCACACCTTCTTTAAGTTAAAATTAATGATTAATATTAACTTAGTTTAAGAGCCATTCTTATGACTCCCCCATACTCATTTTCTCTTTCTTCCACAGGAGGAGCAGATGAAGTGTGACTTCGCCTTCTGCGCTGTGAAACGCCCGCAGTTTTACGGGCATACGGCTTGCAGGACTCACGCCCCTTGTGCAGACAAGAAAGGGGATTTGAAGTTCTGGAATCCACTGGATTGTACGGTCTGCCAGGCCCACCTAGTTGAGGCCTTCCATAACCCTCCCTCAGCGGAGGTTAGAGACATTTCTCGTGAAAAGCTGCGCAAGTGGGTGCGTGGCTTTCAGAAAAATGCTACCGGACCGTACCTGGCCACCGAAGAACTGAGGTCCCTGTTGTTCCCTAAGGCCTCCCCTGACTCAGTGGTTCCGAAAGAAGCAATCCCCACTGTCCAAATTACGGTGGAACCTGATGTGGTCATGGCTCAGTCCATGCATGAGTGTCGTTTAGATTCCGAGGATGATGAACAGATTTCTGACGTCTCGGAAGACACGGAGAAGACGCTTATGGCTCAAGGAGCCGAAGAGGACGAAGACAAGGTGGAATACACCGAGTCGGAGCTTGGAGCTCCTCCCTCATCCATCCCTCCGCCTACTCCTACACCGACGGATGTGTCCATTCCGTCTACCTCCTCGACCCCGGATCCCTCTTCGTCTACCCAAGAACTGATCCGGCTGATTAGAGCTGTCATGGACGACAGACTGAAGGAGAACCAGGAGTCCATCAGGTCAATGATTGGATCCAGAGAACCGAAGAAGATTTCGGTTAAGGATCTCCCAGCTTGCTCTCATGCCAACCCGTGGAGGTATGCAGAGCATATGGTTATTGCGACCGGCAGGATCTTTGTTAGTGACAAGATCGGCACGGTCCCGCTGGAAGATGTGGAGTTCTTCCCAAGCTTCGAGGCCTACCCGGACTGTTACGTCCGGCTTCGTTCCGAACCTGCCTCGAAGGAAGAGACCGAACCTAAAGAAGAGATAGTGTTCGATCTCGCAAAGGCCCAGGCTATGCTAGCCTCCGCATTTAAGAGCAGGGGCTTTACCTGCTCTAAGCTTCCTGCCTTGAGCAAGAAGCATCCTACATACGTCGCACCTGACACTGCGGTTCTTCCTTTCTTGGAAAAGGCCTTAGCTGCATGCCTTAAAGCGGCGGAAGAAGGAAAACCCTGCCCTGCACTGGAGGAGTGCAGACCCTTCTCCATCGTGACACCCCCTGACGCTCGACACTGGAAAGATGTTCAGCATACTTTCGTCGTGGGTAGGCTCGATCCTGACGTCGCCGGACGTCAGTTTAATGAGGACCTCCCTAAGCTCAATGATCACCTCCTTCGCCGGGAACAAGACACGAAGGAGAGGCTTGCGGCATCTCTTTCTCATCAAGTCCAACTGGAAGTGATGGCCTGTGACACAAGAGTACCTGATCACTACATGGTACTAGCCAAATCCCACTTACTTACAGTAATGAAGGACTTGTACCATTTCATAAAGGCTCGTAGAGCCTGTCGTGAATTCGTGTTTGTCGGTGCCACCGTGAAACACGAACCCCGGAGGCTGATTTCCTCCAACATCTGGGGAAAGCACCTGTTTCCTTCTGACCTTGTCAAGGAAATAACTGACAGAGCCGCCACGGAGAATAGGAACCTTCTCCACAAGTGGGGCATGTCCAGAAAAAGGAAACCCTCTCAGGACGATGGACCTCAGCCTAAGAGGAAACCACAGAAGCCAAAACCCCAGCAACGTCAACAACGACGTCAGTTTCCGGGACCCGCTACCTCCCAAGTGGTTGCCCAACCACAGCAGACCTTTCAATTGGTCCCCCAACCGGTGTTGTCACAGTCACCGGTCTTCACCCCTGCCTTTGAGCAACCATCCACTACCTTTCATGCCAAAGGTAGAGGCTCGTCCAGGGGTGCAAGCAGAGACGCATCTCGTCGTCCCTCCAGAGGTAGAGGAGGAAAGGGAGCTAGCGGCCGAGGCAACAAGTCCTCGGGACACCAGAAGCAATGAAGTGCTTCCGGTGGGAGGAAGACTCCGCCAATTCCAGGATCGTTGGACCTTCGATCCCTGGGCACACAGCATCATCAAGAACGGTCTAGGCTGGAGTTGGGTGCAACCACCCCCAATCTTCCAGCAGTTCTTTCAACAATCGACCCCCATTCTGGAAGAATATGTTCTAGACCTCTTGAACAAGAAGGTGATAAGGAAGGTAAAGTCCACCAGGTTCCAAGGGAGACTGTTTTGCGTTCCCAAGAAGGACTCAGACAAGCTCAGAGTCATTCTGGACTTATCCCCCCTCAACAAGTTCATAGAGAACAACAAATTCAAGATGCTGACGCTTCAACAAATAAGGACCCTTCTGCCTCAAGGTTCCTACACGGTCTCTATAGACCTGGCGGATGCCTATTGGCACATTCCAATGAACCATCACGCTTCCTCCTACCTAGGATTTCGACTCCAAAGGAAAAGCTACGCCTTCCGGGCCATGCCATTCGGCCTCAATGTGGCCCCTCGGATCTTCACAAAGCTGGCGGATGCCATAGTACAACAGCTCCGCCTAAGAAACGTCCAGGTGATGGCCTACCTCGACGACTGGCTAGTCTGGGCTCCATCGCCCGAAGAGTGTGCAAAGTCTTGCAACGAAGTTACCCAGTACCTAGAACACCTGGGATTCAAGATCAACGAGAAGAAATCTCGCCTCTCTCCAGCTCAGAAGTTTCAGTGGTTGGGAATCCACTGGAATCTTCAGTCACACCGCCTTTCCATCCCCCAGAAGAAAAGGAAGGAAATAGCAGGGTCTGTCAAGCGACTACTGAAATCCAAACGCATTTCAAGACGACAGCAGGAACGAGTTCTAGGCTCTCTACAATTCGCCTCAGTGACAAACCCAGTGCTTCGCGCACAGCTAAAGGATGCCGCGGGAGTCTGGAGACGATCGGCATCCATCGCTCGAAGAGACCTCAAGAGACGGCTTCCAAACAGACTTCGACGCCTCCTAAAGCCGTGGTCGGAAGCAAAGGCCCTGAAAAGGTCCATTCCTCTCCAACACCCTCCTCCATCACTCAACATCCACACGGATGCCTCACTGGAAGGCTGGGGAGGTCACTCCCACCTGAAACAAGCTCAAGGGACCTGGTCTCCACTATTCAAGACGTTCCACATAAACATCTTGGAGGCCATGGCGGTCCTTCTTACTCTGAAGAAGTTATCCCCGCCACCCTCGATCCACATCCGTCTAACCCTAGACAACTCGGTGGTAGTTCGTTGTCTCAATCGCCAAGGCTCAAGATCGCCCCAGATAAATCAGGTGCTTCTCCCAATCTTCCGTCTGGCGGAGAAGAAGAAGTGGCACCTGTCTGCAGTTCACCTACAAGGATTCCGCAACGTGACAGCGGATGCTCTATCTCGGACAAACCCGATAGAGTCGGAATGGTCTCTAGACGCAAGATCATTCTCCTTCATCTCTCATCAAGTCCCAGAACTTCAGATAGATCTCTTTGCAACGAGCGACAACAATCAACTTCCTCTGTACGTAGCCCCGTACGAGGACCCCAAAGCAGAAGCGGTGGACGCCATGTCACTGGACTGGAACAGATGGTCCAAGATATACCTGTTCCCTCCCACCAACCTTCTGTTGAAAGTCCTCTCCAAACTGAGAACCTTCAAAGGGACAGCGGCCCTAGTGGCTCCCAAGTGGCCCCGGAGCAACTGGTACCCCCTGGTCCTGGAGCTGCAGCCCAAGCTGATCCCTCTCCCGGGCCCAGTTCTCTCTCAACAAGTACAGAAGTCGACTGTCTTCGCTTCATCATCGAAAATCAAGGACCTTCATCTCATGATTTTCTCTCCCTTGCCGCAAAGAAAAGGTTTGGGATCTCGAAGAAAAGTCTAGACTTCCTAGAGGAATACAAGACCGAATCCACGAGACGGCAATATGAATCATCCTGGAGGAAATGGGTCTCCTTTGTTAAAGCAAAAAATCCTAAAGAAATCACCATTGATTTCTGTATGTCCTTCTTCATTCACCTTCATGGACAAGGATTAGCAGCCAATACGATTTCAACCTGCAAATCGGCTTTGACTAGACCAATTCTATATGCTTTCCAAATTGATCTGTCCAACGACATCTTTAACAAATTACCAAAAGCATGTGCTCGCCTACGCCCAGCACCCCCTCCGAAACCGATCTCCTGGTCACTAGACAAGGTACTCCATTTCGCCTCTAACTTGGACAATGATTCATGCCCCCTCAAGGATCTGACTCAGAAAGTTATATTTTTATTTGCTCTCGCCTCGGGAGCTCGAGTCAGCGAAATAGTGGCATTATCAAGAGAAGAGGGACACATCCTGTTCGCTGATTCAGGAGAAGTGACCCTCTCCCCTGATCCGACGTTTCTCGCAAAAAACGAATTACCCACCAAAAGATGGGGCCCTTGGAGAATATGCCCCCTGAAGGAGGATGTCTCTCTATGTCCAGTAGAGAGTCTCAAGGTCTATCTTCGCAGAACTTCGAACTTTGGTGGAGGCCAACTCTTCAAAGGAGAAACATCGGGCAGCGACCTGTCACTGAAACAATTAAGAGCGAAAATCACCTACTTCATTCGCAGAGCGGATCCGAACAGTACACCCGCTGGTCATGATCCTAGAAAAGTGGCATCGTCTCTGAACTTCTTTCAGAGCATGGACTTTGAGAGCCTTAAAAACTTTACGGGCTGGAAGTCCTCGCGAGTTTTCTTTAAACATTATGCGAAACAAGTGCACGAAGTCAAACATTTTGTGGTAGCCGCAGGTAGTGTTATGAAACCTGCACCTAACTCTGCGTAGAACAGTGAGTTACTTGGGACTCTAACTCTTCGGGTGCCTATGTTGACCCTCGAGCGATTCATAGTGATGTCTAAAAACACTTAGTGCTTTTATAACTGTTGTTATCCCAGGTGAAATGTCATAGTGTCACACAAGTGCCGCATGCCTTGAGCATGATGTGTTGTTTAAAGACTTGCGTTCCTCGAGAACGAGTACCTACTAATCCTGAAATTCCTTTTCAGATTCAAGAGCAAGCCTTTATTTCTATGTACATTATTATTACTGTAAATGAACTTTACTTTTGCTGTAAATTATTTAATTTCTGCATTGTGAAATAAAATTTCTATTTTATTACTTATGCGTCTCTTTCAGCTCCTACCTACTATGAAATACATACTGTCATAGTTTTATTTATTCCTCCTATCTTATGGTCATGAAGAATTTAAGATGTCTAATCCTAAATTATATTCACCTTGTCTCAGTAAGGTTCCTACACGAATACTTACTTCTGATAATCAGGAGATGAACTCTATACACAGTGCCCAACCACCACTGGCCTAATTCAGAATGTTCCTATACAAATATCAAACATTCTGCTTCATCTCTAAGTTCTTAAAAGTTCTTCTGTCAAGATGAATAGCCCTTCAATACCACTTTGACGTCGGCATAGCCCATGGGAACTTCCTACCAATGGGGGGCAGGATACTTCGTTCCTATGGTTCTTTACCTAAGATTACTTTGCTGTTTTGTCAATGCCTAGGCACTTAACACTGGGGGAAAATCTACCACGATACATTGATTCTCTGGTACTCTTCCATCAGGACGCCATGGCTTGAGCCCAAAAAACGGATTTTGAGCGAAGCGAAAAATCTATTTTTGGGTGAGATAGCCATGGCGTCCTGATGGACCCTCCCTACTACTTCGTCCAGTTTTGTTCCCACCCTACACAATTGTATCATGGTGATGGGCAGCAACTGGCGTCAGGATAAAGACGCGCGTGACGTCATTAGAGCAATGGCGTCCGTTTGTTTACGTCTCGAGTATCAGTAGTAGCCACGAGTGAGATTAGCTGTGGAACGGCTCCCAGCTATTCTCAGCCCTTACACACCGAAGCATTAACTCTGTTCGGGGTGGAGATAGCTATGTGGCACGTTCAGACATGCGTGTCCCCTGTTGTATTACGATGTCTTAAAGGGAAACCTTTGAGATACTCGCTCCAGAAGTTAGAATTCTGTGATAACCTGTGGTTAAATTCTCTGGGAATATCTTAGTAGTCTTATACCCAAGGAAGCTACCAAACAGGAACCTTCCATCAGGACGCCATGGCTATCTCACCCAAAAATAGATTTTTCGCTTCGCTCAAAATCCGTTTTGATAGCCTACTGAAATTCAAAATTGATCATTGAAAGAATTTTACAGTATAGTACGGTTTTATCAATGTGAGGGCATGTAATGAGAAGCAGCTGAGAATTGACTTTTTTTCATTATTCGGGACATTCTCTTTATATGCAGTGTGCGGACGGAAAGGAAGTGCCTGGGTCGGAGCGAACAACATTCGTCATGCAAAAGTCAAATCTGACGGGGCATATGTGTTTCTTACACAAGGTTACATACAAACTGTGGAGCATGAAATACATGAAATGGAATAATATATACATTGGCTGAAAGGCCAGAAATATCTACATTCATTGGTATATACAAGCAGGCCGTAGCAGTGAAAGCTGAAAGAATGATGTCTCTACAAGTACTCTCCCCCCTCCAGACAAGGATTATTTTAAAATAATTATTGTTGACAATGTGACATTTTCAATCCTGGTATCTTTGAGGAGGGCGAAGGCAGCCCCAGGCTCTTGATATCTGCGGAGGCTAACACCTCTGATGTGTCGTCCAACAGGATGCCTTTCCGGACGGGGTTCCCGGGAAGTTTGACTGTCTGTCGGCGGGGCTGGTTGCAATAAGTGGGAGGAGGCTTGTTTTGGAGTGGCACTCGGGGATGCCCCTTTTCGTTATTCGCGCCATTGTTGTCCACCATCAGGAATGCGGGTTTCAGCCTGTCAACCTTGACCCAATCTTCTTGCCCGTGGAACATGAGGCAGTATGCCTTGGGGGCGGTATTCACGACATGGTATGTACCCTGGTATGGCCACATCATATGTCGACGCGCGTCGTTCCTGACGAAGACGTAAATGCAGGTGTCCAGGTCCTTCGGTTTGAAACGTTTGGTCCTGTCGGTGAAGGTTCTCAGACATGGCGTGAATTTCCCAGCGACCTCATGAAGCCTTGCGATCGGCGTGTTCTGACTGGTGTTGTTTGTTGTATGGCCAGTGTCTCGTCTTACACTTTCTTTGCCGGGGAAACCTCACCGTTTGCTCTGGGGGTGGTCCAGAGACCGAGGAGGACCCACGGTAGTTGTGTTTCCAGTTTTCATTGGTGCAGCTGGCCATAAGGGAAGCTTTCAGTGAATAGTGGACCCTCTTTACTAGGCCATTGGCAGCAGGGTTTGACGCCGTTGTGATGTGAAGGGATGTTCCTAGTAGGCGAGCCAGGGAGGGCCACAGCTAGGACAGGAACGCTACCCCGCGGTCAGTCGTGATGTCGTCGAGTACAGTACTCCGAAACGGCTGATCCAACTTGACAGGATGGCTTCTGTGAAAGCGCTGATTGTGGCTTCTGTAGTGGGGCTGGCTTCTAGCCACCTGGTGGATTGGTTTCTGATTGTAAGGAGGTACCTGGCATCTCCGGACTGTGGGAGGGGACCCAGGATGTTGACGTGTGTGCCCAAAGCTGCACCTCGGTTGAGGGAAGTCCCCAACGCCTTATTCCGTGTGACAACTGATCTTGCTGGTCTGGCACGCCATGCTTGTCCTGGCCCATTCACATGAATCCTTTTTTTATGTCGTTTCAGACGAATTTTCTAGTCATCAGCTGTGCCGTTGTTTGTTCTGAGGGATGCAATATTCCGTGGATGATCTCCAACGCCTGATTTTGCCGGGAGGCGGGTACCCAGGGATGAGGGAGACTGGTGCTGGTATTGCAGAGGAGTGATGTGCCCGTCGGGTCCAGTAGGATGTCTTTGAATTTCAGCGAAGTAGGCATCGTGCGGTACGCTACTGTCTCTGTGTCGGCGGCTTGTTCTTGGGCGAGGTCCGCGTAGTCCACCCCTACGTGTATGGAGTTGATTTCTACTTGTGACAGAGCGTCAGCTACGGGGTTCTTCTTGCCTGGAAGGTAGTGGATGGTACACCCGAACTCAGTGATGCTGCCCAGGTACCGTAGTTGTCTCACTGACCACGCATCGCCCACCCTCGTGAAGGCGTGGACCAGCGGTTGGTGGTCCGTTTGGATGGTGAAGTAGATCCCTTCCAAGAGGTACCTGAAATGCTGAACAGCCTGGTAGACGGACAGTAATTCCTGGTCGTACGTACTGTAACGTGTTTCAGGTAGCTTGAGATTGTGGTTGAAAAATGCCAGCGGCTGGAGTGATCCGTTCACAATCTGCTCCAACATTGCCCCGCAGGCGACGATGCTGGCGTTGGTGGTGAGTCTGAAGGGGGCCTCCGGGTACTGATAGACTAGCGTGGCGGCATTGGCTAGGGCATCCTTTGTCTGATCGAACGCCTGCTGCTGTGGCATTTCCCACTTCATCATCTTTGCGTTCCCCTTCAGGACGTCGTTCAGCGTGTACACGATGCGAGCGATGTCTGGAATGAAATGCCGATAATAATGGACCATGCCAATGAATTCCTGCAGGACCTTGATTGTCGTAGGCGTTGAAAAGGGCCTTATTGCGTCTACGTTGTAGGTCATGGGGCGTACTCCCGTTGGGGAAACCTCGTGTCCCAGGAAATCCACCCTTTCTGCGCTGAACGTGCATTTGTCGAAGCGGACAACCAACCCATTCTCCTTTAAGCATTTTAGGACCATCTGGATGTGGTCCTTGTGCTCTTCCCGCTATCTGGAGAATATCAGGTTGTTATCCATGTAGCAGCAGCAGAATGGTATATCGCCTAGGATGCTGTCCATCTGGCGGCTGGAAGGTGACCCCGCATTTCTAAGGCCGAAGATGGAGAAAGCGATTGTGTAAGTCCCGAAGGTCGTGATGATGGATGTTTGTATGTCTATGTACTGTATGTATGTATGCATATATTATATAGATATTTGTTATATATATACCGGTATATATATCTAATATATATGTATATATATGTGTGTGTGTGTGTTCGCGTGTTTGTGTGTCTGTGTATGTATGTATGAGGAAGAAAGAAAGAGAAAGAGAGTTATTAATGAATAAGAGATTATTATCATAAATGTATTCCTATCAGAGAAAACGAAACTTAGTAAACAAATATAAACTTTAAAAAAAAAATATAAAAAAACTGAAAATTTCTCCATCTCTACAAGTGACAACACAGCGATAAGTCCCCCTTGTGAAACATCACCTGAGTTCGACAGGAAATTCAGCAAAATCGCTTTCACGAATCTCCATTTCTCAGAGGATCCGGTTCGAATCTCTCATTCCGGACGTGATATTCATCACGCGCCGGGCCTTTTCATAAACTTGGTTTTTCGCATGATTTGGAACAATATTTTGTTGTTGTTGTTGTTGTTATTATTATTTTAGTAAAGGTAGTTAATGTGTTTTTTATTTGAAAATTTTTTTATTTTTATTTTTGATCGGATAATTGGAAACCCCAGTTAGTTGTTGTTGTTGTTGTTTTAGTATTGTCAGTTAAGGTGAGGGTTTTCATGTATCTTTTGTGTTTGCAAAATTATTATTATTATTATATTTTGGATAATTGTAAACCATAGTTGTTGTTGTTGTTGTTAATATTTTAGTGTTGAAGTTAACGTGAGGCATTTCATGTATATGTATTTTATTTGTAAAATTTGTATTTTTGTTATAACTCTCTCTCTCTCTCTCTCTCTCTCTCTCTCTCTCTCTCTCTCTCTCTCTCTCTCTCTCTCTCTCTCTCTCTCTCTCTCTTTAATATTCACCTTTAAAGGGTTGAGCTAATCTTGTCATAACTTCCCAAAGAGGAAAGCCATCAATAATGAAGGGATTTCTGCCGACAATCGTCGAAGGGAAAAGCTTGCTGAATAATTCGGTGTTTCTTGAAGTATATATAGAGAATCCCTCAGTTCAGTTGCCTCTATATTTAGACCAGATATAGAGAATCCTTCAGTTTAATTGATTCTACTTTAGACCAGATTTAGAGAAAGGTTATTACCCAAGAATCCTTCAATTCAATTGATTCTATTTTTAGACCAGATTTATTAAGAAATTATTTTATTTCGTTGAGTAATTGACTGATTTCTTTGCCCATATGCGTAAGTTTTTTTTTTCTTTATTGGGCTAATAAAGGAATGTTGATGTCTATTTAAGGTCATGTGATTTGGCGCATGCGTAGTAAGGGGTAGGTTTATTTACATCTGTTGCACGAGTTAATTTTTAGTTTACAGCTAGTTACTGTCGATGTTATTATTATTATTATTATTATTATTATTATTATTATTATTATTATTATTATTGTTATTATTATTATTATTATTATTACATTGAGATGAATATTTCCTATATAAACTATAAAAACTTTAACAAAAAAAGAGGAAGAGAAATTAGATAAAATATTGTGCCCAAGTGTACCCTCAAGCAAGAGAACTGCTAATATGTGCGTGTATTCATTATGCTTGAAATGACTCAATAGTAAAACTGATGAGTTGTTGAAATTGGTGATTATATTTCCCAGCTACGTTTAAGAAAACGTTTAGGTAGTTCAAATTCCTTTTTTTGTAAAGCTTGAAAGACACCATTTTAAGTAGGCAAAAGGAATTTTGAATTATGTACAATTCGCAGGTTCTTTATAAAGGAATCACAAACTTTCTCAGTGGACGGGTGTGTGTGTGCGTCTGTTTTTTTTTTTTTTTTTTTTTTTTTTTTTTTTTTTTTTTTTTTTTTTTTTTTTTTTTGCCAGAAGAGGAAGATAGGAGATATATAGACCAAAATATTTTAAGATTGTACCCGGATGTTATAGCTAGTTTATGTAATTAAGTCTTACAGAGTTATGATAAAAGAACTGAACCTCACTAAAAAAAAACCAAAAAAACTGAAATTTCATGTAATGCAGGTTAAGTCTTTCAAAGTACTAGTGAAGGAGAAAAGTGACGAGGGACAAATTGAGCTAACTTCTTCTTCTTCTTCTTCTTCTTCTTCTTCTTCTTCTTCTTCTTCTTCTTCTTCTTCTTCTTCTTCTTCTTCTTATCAAGATTTCGCGAAAAGTTCTGTCTCAGAATGGTTGCATTCGAAGCCGAGGGGAAATAAATTAGCTAAGGACATTTATTTGGTGAAATTTTTTTTCTCTTAGTTTACGTGTTATGAATGTCTTTTTTTATCTTCATTTAATTGTAAAGACATTTATTCATTTTTTAGACTCCTTTCTGTAATTTAAGCAATTGAAATTTGATATTTTGAAATTCAAGGAACCTGATTAACTTATCATCTTGAATGACTAAATCAATATCGATAGACCTTCTTCCGGGCTACAGCTTCCTTCAAGTTTGTCTTTAGAAAGTTTCAGTTTGCAATTTGTCTTTAGATATTTTCAGTTTATAGTGTTTAGAAATTTATTTTCCAGTTTTTACTAGAAATTTCTAGTGTCCGGTTTGTATTTAGAAATTTCCAGATTCAAGTTTATGTGAAGAAAGTTTCAATATCCAGTTTGTCTAGAA